>NW_024881718.1:0-200000 GCF_019059575.1 Amphibalanus amphitrite | reverse complement strand
GAAAAGCCCTGTGATCTTCTTTAAACAAACCAAATTTTAGCTTGATACTTCCTTTTTTGGTCAAGGTATAGCAAAGAAAAAAAACTGATCAAAATTGATGACGAAAATTTTTTGAACTCAATTTTTGGCAATTCTAGACCACGTAGCGCAAAACAATGACCACCATTGAACACCCCGTGACAAGCTGCATCGAATCAATACCCATATTTCATGCAAAAATATCAACTTTGAAATTAAACCTAATTTGACCTGACCTTGTCCTGACCTTCACCAGAACATAATCTTAACTGACCCCAAAGGCTGCCTGAACTACATAATCGCATTTGGCATATAAATGGACCATAAAACATGCATCACATGATATTTTCATATTGTGACCCCCGGTGACCTGACCTCTGTGACCTGACCTGGTATCAGTGACCTCAAATAGCAAAATATGTGTTTGACGAGCATTACCCCATCGATGATTTTCAATGAAATGCATTTTGATTTTACAACGCATTTCTTGAAATGCCTGTAAACGGTGAAAATTCGACATTTGACCTGGCCTGTGACGTCATCGGTTTGACCTAGTTCAATGGAATTGGGTCACAAGGTAGTTCCATGTTGGGGCTATCCAACAATGTTTGCTGCTGGTTGCTATGTTGCGTGGTTCTCGAGATATTATGGGGGGGGGGCAATTGCCCCCCTCCCCACCCAACAGGGCGCGTTGCTCGGCAGACCCCAACGGGGCGCGAGTTAACCTGAAAGAACAGCACAGAAGCATAGAATATATCGAAGTAAAAGAAAACATAAAATGCTTATGTCTGAAAGTAACAAATACAAGGGATGTGTTCAGAAGGCAGAAAAGAACCATGATCGAAAAAGCACAACAAATGACAAACATGACTATTCAGCAATTGCAAAATCATGTAACAAACTGCTGATTGGTAAGACCTACTGGAAGTGCTTAGCGCTGCCATACATACTGTACGGCTTCAGTGTCATGACAGTCACAGAGGAAGAGACCAAGAAGCTGCAAGTAATCGGAAATGGTGTCTACAGACAGATCCAAAGTATGCACCAAGTGCTACATTGAGAGGAGAAATTGGAGCATCTCTGATGACAACAAGGATCAAAACTGGAAGACTTCAGTACATGAGAAGCATATTGCAAGGAACAAATCAACTACAGAAAGAGGTGTTAACAGAAATGATGGACGAGGGCAAGAACATATGGATGAAGGTAACATATTCCATTATTAAGGAAGTCGGACTCAAAGTAAAGGATTTATACTGGATAAGCAAAGAAGACCTAAAAACACACATGAAAAAAATGGGATGAAAAGAAATGGAAGGAGGAATTGCTAACAAAAACTACTCTGTATATTGTCTGGAAAAAGGAGATGGAGGAAGTAACGTTTATTGACAACCAGCAAGCCTCAACAATATTTTTCCAGGCAAGAGCTAACTGTCTTCCTTTAAAGGGACTATCCCACCTTTAACATGGGGTTTGAGTTGAGATAGCCAAGTTTGCGGCGAGGTTCAGAAACCACTATCTATTTAGGTTGCAACCCCCGCGGCCTCTTGGTGTTGAAGAAATTCGTTCCCTTCATTTGAAAATGGGCCTTGTACAAGGCCCTATCTTCAACATGGAGCGACCGTTAGTGTGACGTCACCTCGTTTAGTCATTCTGATTTAAATGGGTTTGTTCGTTGAAAAATCGCTTAAAACTTGGTCTGAACTTTGTTGTGGTGCCTACAGAGAAAAAAGAATCAGCTTTATGACAGTAATGTGGCCTGGGGAAGGAGGTAATTTTGGGCTATGACGTCACATATTTGAAAGTTTGTGTTTGGAATATGGGAAGCCTAAGATGTTTAATGAAAAATAAATGCCAGAACCGTGTTCCTGGTCATCCAATCTATAAAGTCGGGCACAATTTAACTGGTTTTAACAACATTTTAGAAGGTGGGATAGTCCCTTTAAATGAGCGCAAGAGACACAAGAAAGAAAACACAAGATGTATGATGCGCAATGCAGAAAATTAAGACCCCACCCACTTTATATTGAATTGCCCAGCTTACGAAGAAGAAAGAAATTAACAAGACATATTGGGGACGACCACTCACCATCAGACTCCTCAAGTATACCTCGCTCGACAAGATCAGGAATCTGTGAGCTCAACTCATCAGACAAATGCGGCGAAACACGTCGTGGGGGCTGACGGATGGGAGGGTGATCACCAGTGTCAATATCATGGGTGACCAGATCAGTGAATCCAATATGCCCATCAAACATCTCAGCGTGCTGCTTCAGTAGCTGTTCGAGGTTACCTTTCTGTGCATCAATCAGGTCGGAGCCGCACTGGGCAGCCTGCAGTCCGACGACTGGGTCAGACTTGTCTTCATCTTTATGCGGCTGCTCAACGAAGCCAACTTCCAAGCGGGCCAGAGCCTGTTTTTTTTGGAATGGTTACTGGTTCTGTGGTCACATTGCGGACTACAACCGGTGCCCTGGACCCAGCTACCGTCACTAGAGCACTTATCACCTCCAATCCATGAAATTCACCAACGGGCTCAACGAGGGCAGGGCGGGGCCGTGGTAGTCAGTAGTAGGCACAAACCCGTTCAACATTACCTCAGTGCCTGGGGCGACCACACGCTCAGCATAGAGGCACACGTCACCAATGGACACAGCATGAGCGGAAACAGAGCGAACGACTTCTGTCGGAGTAACGAACAGTCGTTTAGAACACAAGTCAATGACACAAGGGCAGTGCTGTAAAAAATCAATGCCAAACAAACCGGGCACATCAGTAGGGGAGAGTGGGGCAAAGCGGCCACCCTAACGCTTCTCACGATGCCAACGCTTGATTTTTAAACTTGGAAAGATTCTTTCTATACCAATATGATCCCTAGTAAGTTGCCTTTTATTTCAACTGCGTTTTATTTCCAAAGGCGTTCACATATGAAAGATATTGACAAAACTTTAAACCTATGCATATTGGCCACTTTGCCCCATACCCTGGGGCAAAGCGGCCACCGGCGTCTTCTCAAGTCCCGATATGAGAAACAAAATAGTTGCCTCGTGTACGACTAGTGTATTTGATGGTGACAAGGTTAATCGAGGATGGATGTTTACTTTATCATCTTCCACCTGTAGGTAAACAAAGAAAGGATTTTCATGAAAATAAACATTTAATTGCACTATTTGGTAACTCATGCAACTGAAAAGTGGCCAAGATGAATGCATGACGACACATTTGAATATAAATAATGTTTTTATCCAGATGGAAGCAACTTATGGCCAATTGGGGGGGTGGCCACTTTGCCCCGGCCACTTTGCCCCCGCATAGCGTCCGAGATAAAAATATTCCAGCTTAGCTATTAGTGGGGTAAAAAACATTAAAATTGGTAGAATACATGTACGATAACCATGCAATGCATGGACAAGAACGCTTACAAAAATTCCAAAACGGTTATGGAATAACATAACATTTAAAAATTGTAACATAACATAACATTTAAACATAGTTGGTAACCTGGCAAAAAATGCTTTTCCGTGTTTCACAGAACAATGGTGATGGGCCTGAAACCTCGGTCTGGCTCATTCGAACGACCGTGAAGAGAAGTATAATTGGAAACCATAAATTGGAACTGACGCCAGCTATGAAGGGCTAAAACGATGGGTGGCCACTTTGCCCCGGGTGGCCGCTTTGCCCCACTCTCCCCTAGACTCTGATACGAAAAATGGAACGGTGCATGTGACACCAGCAATGTCTACTGGCACCACGGTACGGCCAGGGCACTAAAGAGTCGGGTACTCCAAAGTTTTTCCTAGTATATACTAGAATTATACTATATCATCTAGAAAAACAACTAGAACTGGGAGCTTTTTACTATATACCGAAAATTATCCTAGGATATGGCTGCGCTGAAGCGCGGCGCAGCTGGCGCTCGTGTTTCAATACATTGCGCTTCATATTTATACACAAGGCGGCTATTACTAATAATTCCACTTATTTGAAAAATTACATTTGCGTGGGTTTCCCTATTCTGCCTTAAAAAGTGGCCACCGGTCTCGCTTCACGAGCCGGATAGCCTCCTCCTCGCCAGGCCGAGGATATATAAGGCCACTAAAAAAAAAAGGCGGCTTGTGGTTTTCACGCGGTTCCATGATTTTCTCCCTTCATTTAAAGACTTACAAATTGTGCTGGCTAAGTATTTAATAACTATCGTGTGCATTAAAAAATTGGCTCTTCATTATGCATGGAATTGTGTGAACAAAGGCCTTTCTGAGTAACTGTGTGCAAATTTGCAAACTGCTGTACTTGACTGTGGGCCAGCCTCATGCTTTCTCATTCTTTCACTGTTGCGTAATGTGTTAAAAAAGAAGTTTCAAGGAATTTTATCAATTGTGATGCATGGCGACACCTTTCGACTTAGCTGTGAGCACTGAGCATATTTGGTATAATCGTATTGCAAAGATTGCGTACACCGGCTTTATCTATTTGCGATGGCAGCTTTCGTGCGACATTTGTGTATTGTCTTTTCTATGTTGGTCACTACTCGTTTGTATGTATTTTTAGAGCCCTGACAGGCTGATGAAGGAAGACTGAAGTCTTCTGAAAGCTATCATTACTAAGAAATGAAGCTGGTGTTATGACTTATGAACAGTGAACAGTGTCCCAAAATTTTATTTCAGAGTGAAAAATTGTTCTTGAAAATTGGAGATGGAAGTGGAAAATTGATTTCAGTTGGACGTCATTTCCCACCCAAAACTAGCAAATTTTGGGACATTGGTTTTGAACAAACTTAACAATACAATATCACTGTCCCAGGCTCTAGCTGAATAACATCAACATAAATATAACATAATACTTTGTGTAAGCATCTCGTACAACTGTGTTGCTGTGATAATGAAATCAAAACACATGCATCCTGCATCCATGAAAGTGGATAGTTAGTAGAAAGAAGCATTTGTTGCCACATGTTAGTGATAATTGTGCAATTTCTTGGTAATTTTAGTTTGTATGAAAACGCGTAAGATTTTGGTGATTGAAACTAAACATGGAAGATATTTTTGGGTCAATTTTTACTTTTTCTTTTTTAATGCTGTTCTTGATATTCCACTTCACTCAAAACACACCAGTTCATGAGTTATTTCAGGGCTTTCACAATAGCCATGTCTTTGTGGTCAATCATCCTCAGAGCAGCCTGAGTCAATTCCATTTATAACTTCCTGAGCCATATATCTCTGATCCTTTTTCAGGACACATGCACTACTACATGTATGCTGTGCCTGGCTCAAGATTCCTATATGTAGCCAGGCTGCCCTACCGACACTGGCAAAATGAATGCTTCCTTGAACAAAGCTAACCAAAGGTGCCATCAACTGTCTTAATCTGAACAGGAAGGAAGCCTAATTTTCAACATAGACAACAGCTTGTGTGAAGCTGTCACTTTCAGGGTGTGCACCACCCAGTGTTCATTTGTTAACATCAATAATGTGTGACCACGAAAGGAAGCCCTTCTGAAGGTAACATCTCTCGACCATTCTAAGATCCTGTTAACAATCCACTACCTTAATAGGTATTAACAGGTCTTTTAACCCTCGCATGTGTAGGGGGGGGGGGGTCGGATGGACCCCCCCATGGTTTTTCGCGAATAACTCGCGTAAAAAGCGGCCGATCGCGACGAAACTTTCAGTACCTTCGCATTGATCAATTTTACACCTACCCGGAAAATTTCATGACCCTGACCCAAATGACCTTTGACCAGTGACCTTTTTTCCGAGACCATGTTTGGCCGGAATCGCGATTTCGCGTATGTCGGCTCGCACTAGCCGCGTGTTTGCAAGCTTTTCGTGGTTTCAAACGTTCCAAAATGTGATTTGATGTTACTGCCGTGTGTGTCAAGGTCACCTGAAGGTCAGGTCAGGTCATTGACCTTTGGTGACCTCGGGTGACCTCGGGTCACTTTTTCGAGTTGTACATATTTCTAGGCTAGTTTTTGGAGCTGAATTCGAATTTAGCAACCATTTGAACATTTACGAAGTAGTTTTGGTGACTTCGTAACATGTTACGAAGCTGTCAGAGGCGGTTGACACGTACTACGAATACCCGTCACGACGCCTACTGGTTGACCTGACCTGACCTGACCCGACCTGGTCTAAATGCTTCAATACATCATCTGTGATCAAAACTAACACGATATTCGTGATCAGCACCCCGAAAAACCCCTTAGCAGCCACACTTTACGACTTTCTAACAGGTCCCGATTTTCCCGACTTTGGGTCATTGACCTGACCTGGAAGGTCAATCAATGACCTAGGACCTTAAAATTGGGTATCATCGGCTTCCTCTCGTCACGGGCAACACGCTCGTTTTTTCCGCGAAGCTCTAGCTCGATCAGGGGCCAAACGGCAAGGGGGGGGTCCAACCGACCCCCCCCCCCCCTACACATTAGAAGCTGGCAAACACCGCACACATGCGAGGGTTAAATAACCATGCATTAACTATTCCTCTGATAATGCTTGTTATGTTTTCAAATAGGTTCATGTTCTTTTATCCTGATTTTTCAAAGATAAGTATCACTTGAGTTTGTTTTTATTGCAAGTGTGATGCATGTAATTTCATCTTCATGTTTTCTCAGATCGAAGATCCTGCTCGCAGCTATGCCTCATTGCCTACCATGGCCAAAACCTCTTTGAGGTTTACCGTAGTGTTCTCCGTCTGATTGTTATGTGTTGAGGATGAGCTGAATGTTACTGATATTGATAGGTACCTGATATCTAATTGTGGTCAATGTTAAGTGTAATACCGTGACATCTTCCAATGCCAAAGTTTATTTCCAACGAGCCAAAGCTTATTTGCATTGCAATTACGAGCGATAGTGTGATGTGTGGAACGTGTAGTAAGTACGATTGGGAACCACTTACTCTGTAACCCAAAGTGGCATGTTTGCATATATGAGAATGTTCAGTGTTCATCGTCTTTAGATAATAAAAGCATTGGCATACCAGGAAGTGGATTGTTCGGTAGTCGCCTAAAATGGTATCAGAGCTGCAATTTTGACACCATCGTGTTCGTGATGCTCAGCCACGTCGAATGATATGCTTTTTGTATGGGTGAGGTCAATTTAGGATGTTGACCTCCGTCCAAGGTCAGGTCAGGTCATTACCTCATGATGAGGTCAAGTTGCACGTTATTCAATTCGGCAGGTCTTTCTGAGTCTATTTGTGTCTTTTCCGTCTAAGATCACTGTCAGCGCCAAAATAGCTGGGGCGTTCCACGACAAATCGACAAGTGCCCTGCACCCTCATATTTTATTTTTTGCTTAAAATTGGTCTAATGGGTTGTGATGGGCGGGGAAGCCAGCTGTGGCAAGGATTTTTTTCTTCGAACAACGGTTTCCGAGATATAGCCTCGGGCAATTCCTGGAGGTCGCGCTGCAGCCCTATGTTTGGCGGCCTATAACTAAAAAACTATTGGTTTTTTACGATAAAAACTTTATATGGTTCAACTCACAATCAACCAACAAACATTTTGGCTATCTCGGATTTTCAGTTTTTGAAAATTTTGATCACGTGACCTTTTGTCCTATTTTTCGAAGAGTGACCTTGATATTTTCCCCACTGAAAGTTGCAATTTTGTCTGATGACGATTAAAGCCTTATCAATTGTCGTTCATATGCGATAATAAAAAAAGTGGTTATCGCCCTGCGTTGACCTCAGGTCAGGTCATTTTTATGACCTGTCCATTATTACGAGCGGGAGCGACAGCGAGATCTCGAGAATAAAGCAAGATAGCGACAAACGGTAAACGGTAAAGGGTACACACGGATAAGGTCTATAATTTTTACTGAGGTCATTTTCAGGTCAGGTCAAAGATGACGTCACAGGAGCTAAAAGGAAGTCAAAATAGCGGCACTATACATATATATGAAGTTTTTCTCGAATAACTTTCAAGTTATCCCAGCTAGGAACAAACTAATAGCACCATCGTGATCCTCTCGTCGATCCGCATCGAAACATATATATGTTGACCTCGAAAGGTCGAAAGGTCAAAAGTTGACCTTAGGTCACGTGATCTACGGTCAACTTTTGACCTTTCGACCTTTCGAGGTCAACATACATATGTTTCGATGCGGATCGACGAGAGGATCACGATGGTGCTATTAGTTTGTTCCTAGCTGGGCTACCTTGAAAGTTATTCGAAAAAAACTTCATATACAGGGTGTTTCATAAAAAATGTCCTGATTTGTTTTGCTTATAACGAAAAATCTAATAGTCACATATCCAGCCACAATGGTTCAAACGATTCCACAAGGAATGGAGATTTATTACATACATATCACGAACATGAATCATGCGTTCAGCGCCGCTCACAGCACGTTCTCGAGATGTCCTCCTTTTCGGAGCAGACATACGTCGGCCCGTTTCGCCACGTGCCCGATAACTCGGGCGCATGTGGCGGGCGTGATCGCACGCACCTGGCGTCTGATCGCCCGCTTGAGCTCTCCGAGACTCCCCGGGCTCCCGCTGTACACTCTGGACTTAAGAAAACCCCACAGGTAAAAGTCGAGGGGTGTCAGGTCAGGGGAGTGAGGGGGCCAGGGAGTGTCCGTTCCGCGGCTGATGATCCTCTCTCCGAGACGCTCCTGGAGCCACTGGAGGGCCATCTTCGAGGTGTGCGGGGTGGCCCCGTCCTGTTGGAACCAGATATCGTTACCACCTGAAGTCGAGCCTTCTTGCACTGTGGCCCAGAAGCGTTCCAGGATGCGGACATAGCGTTCCTTGTTCACCGTTTGAGTGCACCCGTTGCCGTCTTCGAAGAAGAATGGCCCGATTATTCCGGTGGAGCTCATTGCGCACCACACAGTCACTCTCGGGCTGTGCAGTGGGACTTCCAGCAACGTTTCGGGTGGTGCCGAGGCCCATATACGGCAGTTCTGGGTGTTCACCTGTCCAGTAAGGTGGAAGTGGGCCTCATCGCTAAACCAGACCCCATCCAAGAAGCCAGGATTAGCGGCAGTCTGGTCCTTGAGCCACTTTACGAAGGCCACTCTCTGATGTTTGTCGTTCTCCGACAGCTTGTGATGCACTGTCACTTTATATGGGAACAGTTCGAGGTCCTTTCTCATTATTCTCCGCACCGTTGAGTGGCTTGTGCCAACTTCTTGGGCGATTTTCCTGATGGACTTCTTGGGGTCCCCATTGACTACGGACTTCACCTTGGCGATGTTTTCGGGGGTCCTTTGTGTCGTTGGCCGTCCACTTTTCCCTTTGTAGCAATTGAGGATAGACCCATCTCTTAGGAACTTTTCTTGCAAACGCAGGATTGTTTTCGGGCACGGTGTGAATCGGGTTTTGAAGTGAGCCCTAAACTGTCGCTGTGTTAGAATGATAGAACGTGACGACCAGTAAAACTGAACCAGTTTTGTTTTTTCTGTGAGAAGTGAGCTAAGGTGCGTGAGGAAAATTTCCCGTGCACGTGCTTTCGATTGCAGTGAAAAAAAACACGTGATTGCAATTAATAGGGCACCCCAAAATGCAATCAAAACCAGGACATTTTTTATGAAACACCCAGTATATGTATAGTGCCGCTATTTTGACTTCCTTTTAGCTCCTGTGACGTCATCTTTGATCTGACCTGAAAATGACCTCAGTAAAAATTATAGACCTTATCCGTGTGTACCCTTTACCATTTACCGCTTGTCGCTATCTTGCTTTATTCTCGAGATCTCGCTGTCGCTCCCGCTCGTAATAATGGACAGGTCATAAAAATGACCTGACCTGAGGTCAACGCCGGGCGATAACCACCTTTTTTATTATCGTATATGAATGAAAATTGATAAGGCTTTAATCGTCATCAGACAAAATTGCAACTTTCAGTGGGGAAAATATCAAGGTCACTCTTCGAAAAATAGGACAAAAGGTCACGTGATCAAAATTTTCAAAAATTGAAAATCCGAGATAGCCAAAATGTTTGTTGGTTGATTGTGAGTTGAACCATATAAAGGTTTTATCGTAAAAAACAAATAGTTTCTGAGTTATAGGCCGCCAAACATAGGGCTGCAGCGCGAACTCCAGGAATTGCCCGAGGCTATATCTCGGAAACCGTTGTTCGAAGAAAAAAATCCTTGCCACAGCTGGCTTCCCCGCCCATCACAACCCCTTACACCAGTTTTCAACGAAGAATAAAATATGAGGGTGCAAATTTAATTTTTTATTTGTCGATTTGTCGTGGAACGCCCCAGCTGTCTCTATATCCCCCCCCCCCCCCATCGGCTTATAATGGCCAGATCACCTGACCGACCTGACGTTAGGTGACCCTTAGGAGAAATCCGAAGTTAACGACTTTTGAGAATAAGGGAGTTTGATAAGTTCTGTAAGTTTCATCTACCTGTGATAGATCTCCTTGAATTGATGGAGTTGCTATGTTACGACGTTTTTTAGACCGTGCAGAGGTTCACTTATGACGTCATAGGTCAGTGACCTGACCTGACCTGAAAATGAGGTTGGTGCCACAAAATCCGGCTTGAATCAAAGGTCAGGTATGCCAACTTACAACCCTCCATCACCAGCGCGCTCACCCCTACTTTACTTTGCAGCAATGGTTTGCCGCACATTAACGATAAAAGTTTTGATCTGTCCGAGATTCGAACACAGGACCTCCCGATGTATCAAAAACATGGGGTCATATATAGACGAATATCTCGAAAACGGTTGGATGGGCTTGAACTTTTCGTCCCAAAAATGGAAATAAAAATGTTGTAGCTATCTTTTGACATACTTTGTATGTGGATGCCCACACTACGAAACCTTGAAAATCAAGCGCGAAAAGTCGCATTTTAACACGCAACCCTATGGGCTAGTAGGAAAAGTCACGCCCATGCTGCCATATGACTTTGGAGGGGGCTGGGTACGGCCAAGCAACGGAAGCTCGGAAAGAGATGCAGTACGAGCCTGAACGGAGGTCTTCTTCAGAGTAAGGTTGGGCATGGCATCAAACACAGACTTATGCAGCAAACTGATCGAGCTGCCCGTGTCCAAGAGACATTGGCAGTCGACGCCGGCCAGTCGGGCCGATAGACGCGTGTCATCGCTCAAGGGAATTACATGTGCGTGTGACCTGGTGGTGTCAGAGTCGGGGCGGTCCGGTCGCCGGGGGGCGGGCCGCTCGGCTCCCGACGGCCGGACCCAGTCGTGTTTCCCTGCGACTGAGGTGACTGAGGACACATCACTGCAATGCGACCAACCGTCTGACATCTAAAGCAAGTTCGGTTCCGCAATCTGCAGCGGTCACGGGTGTGTCCGCGTCCACCACAACAGAAACATACCCGCGGGCCATCGCCCTCTCGACGGTTCGGAGGAGCAGCAGATCGAACCGCGGCCTCCAAGTCGGCCACCCGGCTGGCCAACCGAGCCAGCTCACCGTCCGTGTCGAGCCGGTGGACGACACTGGGACGGGCCCGTGTCAGGTACGTCTGTGAAGTAATCAAATTGCGCACCTTACTCACAGCACCATCAAAGGACGAGATCCCGTCAGCGATCACAGCAGCATGCAGTTCAGCTGGCAAAGTTGCCAGGAAGTGGCTGAACATCAGGGGACCAACGTCAGTGAGCGTGGAAAACGCAAGAGACAGCAGCTTACGAAACCTGATCACGAACGAGCCGAGGCACTCGTCAGGCCTAAACTTCAGGTCACACAAGGTCAGGTGCTGCTCAGTCACAGTCTTTGTGGCGAAGACATCTTTCAAGCCTGCAGCGGCTCTCTGAAACGACACAGTCTGGTCGGCGGGCAGGCTATCGAAAGCGTCGCGGGCAATACCAGCAAGCGACAGTGGCAAAACGTTTAACATCTGCTCATCAGACCATCCCCTGAGCCTCCCGTACGTCCCAAAATCATCGAGAAACCGTCTCAATGATCCCTGCCCATCAAAGCGTGGCATCGCAATCCCAAGGCCCTATATACCAGGTAGGGTCGTCCGGAGATTCTACCTTTTCGTGACGTCAGCTCGTGACGTCATTTGGAGTCAAGTCTCGAAGCCCCGTTCAATCCCCATGTAAATGAGCGATTTTCGAAGCACTGTAGTATGAAGTCTGCACAAGATATATCAAACCTAAGTATCTTATCTGAAAGAGCAGACAATTTTCTGCAAGTTATCTATTACGTGTTTTTCGCTAAATCTTTTGCTTTTTTCACAAAAACGTAAAATGTCCCCCCATGTCTCCGCAGCCTCCCTGCCGCCGGCCGCCGCGCGGTCGCGGTAGTGTAGTGGTTAGCGTGCCCGCGCAGTATTCCGAAGGTCCCGAGTTCGAATCTATGCGGTGCGGAACTTTAATTGCAATTCCAAGCTGAATATACGCACATCCATAATAAATTATTATTCGTAAAGCTAAACTGTCACCAAGCTATCCATATAAATTGACTTCACCCAAAATATCGGCAAGATTCTATTAAAATATAAATTCAAATATGGCGGCTTGGACTGCCGCGTGCGTCCAAGCTTCTTCCCCTACGTCGAGGCCGTCGTCGGCGCCGACGATGGTTACATTTAACCCGGCAGTTGCTGGGGTATTTCGCCACCCACCGTTTGCTGGGGGGGGAGGGGCGTGCGTTAAACACCCCCAGCCGATAACTCGAGAACCAATAGGCGCAGCGAAACGCACGACGTGGCGGCAAACGAAAGAACGCGACGAGACGCTTCAGATGAGTACTTTAAAGTTGAATTTTGAGGTCACAGGTCGGGTCAAGGTCAGGTCAAACACCTGAAATCGGGCTTTCAGTAGCATGGACTTCAGGACTTCGCAATGGGCGCCTCTCGTCATAAACTCTGTCAAAACGGTGCACAATCCATCATATAAGGCCTACAAGAGTGTCAGCTCCATGTAGGGGTCACTCAAGCGTAGGTCAGGGTCAAGGTCAGGTCAACCGGGTAGGCACATATCCCCGAAAATCAAAACTGATATTCGCAGCCTGTGACATATGTTTTATGGGTAATTTGGGGCGTAGAACACGATGGTGACATTCATTTTATCATATGTGTACGTGTTTGGCTCATAAAGTTCAATTTAAGAAATTCATGTATCATGGTCGTGAAGTAGTCACGAGAAATTGCCAAGATTCAGTTCAAGATTTTGGAAAATGCGGAACGATAATCAATAATCGAAGATAGCCATTTGATTGTTCATGGTATTAGCAGTCTAATGGCGTTTACCGCATGTCTGTATGTCCATTCTGTGATTTTATATGATTTTTTGAACATATGCCGTTTTTGGTCGAAAAGTCAGAAATCATGACGTCACTAAAACCTGGATATCTCAAAAATTTTATGACCGATTTTTTTAACTTTGTCACAATAAACTTCAATCAATTCTCTACAGGTACCCAAAGCCGTTTTTATGCTATGGCCCGGCGAAAAAAGTGGGGGCGTTTAACGCCCCCCCCCCCCCCCCCCCCAGCAACTCTCGGGTTAATGAGCACGTAGCGGAAGCATGTGGCCTGGTGTCCCTGGTTATTGTTTTGATCCATTGATGAGTATCTATGAACCAATGGCATTTGTTTGAGAAAATGTTGAAAAGCGCCAGAACTTTTCGGACACCCTGCAAAGCTCCGCCACATTTTTATTTGGCCGTATAGCAAAATGTCCTTTTCAAGAATAAACCCGTCTTCCGAATAAAATAGCACTTATCCGTGTTGAACCGTGAACGTTCGACTGAATGAGAAAGCGACCCGCCGGGACGCTTCCTTCTCAAAGGAGCTCTTAACCCTATTCCTGGCGGGGGGGGGGGGGGGGCCTTTAAGGCCATCCCTTCAGGTTTTTCTTGTGCCATTGCCAAACGCCGCAAGACTGAAAGCTCATACTCGGTGACTTTTTCTAAACATTCATTGCACACATTTTGACAAAAAAAAAGTTGCCGGGTCAGGTCAGGTCAGGTCACCAGAGGTGGTTTGGTGACCCCACCTCAGAAAAGTTTGCAATCACGCCAGAGCTAGAGTTTTGACCGATCAATTTCTTCTCTTCAGGTTTTAGTTAGGGTACCAGTATGTGCAATTTGTATATCTCTGAATTTTCATATCTGTGACCTGAGGTCAGGCCAGACTCGTGACCTTTACATTGCAAGCCTATGGGAAAATATTGAAACGCCTCCTGCTTCGTGTAAACGAGTCAAAACCACCCAATTCTTTCAGTATTATGGAAGATTATCTCATCGGTGATGATCCTGGTGCCGCTAATTGACAGGGGCACCGCAAAAGGTCATCTGAGGTCATGTGACGTCATAAATCGTTTTTTTCTGTCAATAAATCACGACATGGTGGTGCTAAAGACTTGTAAGTGGTACCAAACTGCTCGCCTGGTCAAGGCGCGTCGTTTGGTATGCACATGCAGCATGACAATACCCCACAACCTCATTGATGAATGACCTGACCTTGACCTTAGGTCAAATTTCAAATTGACCTGTGAAGGTCATCACATACTTATTTCGCATCGCCTCGGCGAGAGCAACAAAAAATGTATCGGTTTTATGTCTCTATGTTTCTTAGTTTAAAAGTTATATAGGTAACTAATTCCAAAACATTTTATCGTTGATGACCTCTGGTGACCTCAATATTGACCTGACCTGAAAATGTTTTATGTAAAAGTTGTAGATCTTTAAACGACCTATCAAACGCCGTTTGCCGTTTGTCGCTGCGATGTGTAGTTTTTGAGATCTGAAGGGGGGCCGAATCGGCCCCCCCGCCAGTTTCTTGTCCCGGCGGAGACCGCCAGGAATAGGGTTAAGACCTTGCCCCTTTCGGGCTTCAGTCGGTGTTCGATCATAAAATCTGCAATGTCTGACCTCATTCCGCGGCTTATCTTAGGCGGATCTGAAATGTTCCTTGCACATAAAAAACAACAGTAACAAAACTAAAATTAGCACCGTGGTGATCGTGGAGATAGTCTGGATTGTTTGTTTGGTAAACTTTTAGTGAAATTTCCTCATTATTCTACATGATTGGTTTAACTGCGTGGCCCCCCCCCCCCCCCCAGTGACGCGATTTCAGTTCCACTTGGGGGGGGGGGGGGGCTGCAGCATTACTGGAGGGGCCGCGGCCCCCCAGTTAACATGTTAACCCGCGCCCTGCTGGGGGGGGGGGGTGTTTGAACACCCCCCCCCCCTTGTGGTTTTTCGCGAATATCTCAAAAACAGCGGCGCGGAGCGCCGCCGTTTTTGGTACACCTTATCATACATCAATTCTACACATGTTGTGAGAATTTCAGACCAAGGTCATTCAAGGTCAGGTCACCAGGTCACTTGAAGTGACCTCACCTCATAAAAACTTTCAATGTCTGTCATAGCTACACCGAGTGACCGATCGCTTTGAAACTTTCAGCGATTGCTAAGGGCAATAGCATGTACAAAATGTTCATCTCAGAATTTTGATATCGATGACCTAAGGTCAGGTCAATTTTGCGACCTCCCCATTATAAGTCAATGGGAGAAAATTGAAATGAGCCTCTTTTGGATGAAAGACATTATAAACACTCCCAAACACCGAATTACAAGTGTTTTAGACACACTGAACTTGAAAATGGTGTCCGTGACCCTTGTTTATGCCCTGAGGTCATCTCAGGTCACGAATGGTATCTAACAGTTTTTCGCAAATAACTTTTGATAGAGGCATTCTAGAGCGATGAAAACGCCTTAGATGTGTTCAGCTCGACGATACGGATCGACTGATATGCAACATGACCCTTTCCGGTCAGGTCATGACCTTGACCTGAGGTCAAATTTTCAAGTTGACCCTTCAAGGTCAAGTTATAGTTCATTCGATGCGTCTTGACGAGAGGAACACGATGGCGGTAAAAGTAAGCTCGTACA
This sequence comes from Amphibalanus amphitrite, assembly GCF_019059575.1. Taxonomy (NCBI): domain Eukaryota; kingdom Metazoa; phylum Arthropoda; class Thecostraca; order Balanomorpha; family Balanidae; genus Amphibalanus; species Amphibalanus amphitrite. The sequence goes on along the minus strand of NW_024881718.1, from coordinate 184,152 downwards.
AGGCTTGGGTCAAAAGTTATTGCAGAAAAACTGTTTTCGAAAAAATCGGCTATTTTTGCAGTTTTTGCCCCCTGCAGGCAAAACCGTTGACGTTAGGTCAAATCTGAGAGAATTACTCAGAAAGGGCGTTAATAGGGCTATCGAATGCGCTTTTCCGCGGCGCTGTAGCTCTATTGGTTCCCGAGTTATGCGTTGGCTTCTTGGAAATTTTCGACATTCGACCTGGAAATCGGCGAAATTTTGCCTTCAATGACCTCTGGTGACCTGACCTTTGCCCTGACCAAAAAATTGACCGAAGTGATTTCGTCATTATTTTTGACGCTCTTTCGAACGCCGCCTTCCGCGTATCGCTACGTGGCCCAGGAGCCGAGTTAGAGGGGGGGTGTTCAAACACCCCCCCCCCCCAGCAGGGCGTGGAAATCCAGGACCCCCAGCAGGGCGCGGGTTAATGGAGGCCCTGAGAAAATGACCTGATCGGAAAAGGTCATTTTGCAATCAGTAGATCCGTATTCTCGACCTGAACAAATCAAATGTGTTTTCATTGCTCTAGCATGTCTTCATAAAAAGTTATTGTAAAAAACTGTTCGGGCCTTTCATGACCTGATATGACCCCAGGGAAACAGAGGGGTCATGGTTATAATTTTTTGATTTAACGTGTCTATTTTACCTGTAACCCGATGTCTGAGTGTTTGGAATGACGTTCGTCCAAAAGAGTCGCCTTTCGATTTTCTCCCATTGACTCGTAATAGAGAGGGCGCAAAATTGACCTGACCGTAAGTCACCGATATCAAAACTCCGAGATAAACATTTTATACATTCTGCTAGTCGTTGAGTTGTAACCCGATGTGTGCATATTACTGCTACTGTTACCAGCCGCTTAAAGTTTCAAGGCGATCATACAGTCGGTGTAGCTATGACGAGCATTCAATTTTTGTTTCTTGGGTGAGGTTACTTACTTGTAATAATGTGAAATGCGTGTTTCCGGTGCGGAGCCGTTTGTGTGGCAAGTAACAGGTCGGTGACATGACGTACCTTTCCCCCAGCGGTGGACACCGCCTGGAACGGGGCGGAGTTTCGAGACATGCGGCTGGCCGGCATCACACTGGTCGTGTGCGGCTTCTTTCTGGTGCTGTTCCCCAGCGACTGGTCGGGCTACCTGGCCGCCCTAATACGGTGAGCTGTCGCACGACGCCAGCGCACAGTGCAGGCGATCCGGCCGGTGTAGCATTGCGAAACCTATCGACATTCAAAACATCCATGTTTTTGAAACTAGAGCTACAATATTTAGGAGGAAGATTCTTGAACGTCTAATGAGTAACTATTTTTAATATGAACTATACCTATATTTTTCAGAATTTGTGCTCTGTGGCGAGCTTGCAATTTGCCTTATTGCCGCCCGAATAACGCATGAATACTTTTGTGAATTGTGGGTAGGTCGAAATTTATGGCGATATGATTTGGATAAGACATTGAAATGGTGGTACCTTCGTAGAAAATTGTTTCCAGACCAGTTTGTTATTCAAACATTTATGCCCTACCCATTTATACATATATCATTAAACAGCCTAACCCTCGCCCGGCAAGGCCCTATGTGATGAATTAGCAATAAAAGCCGGTTCGTTATCGAGAAAGAATTGATTGATTTTACTTTATATTATCTCTTCGGCGGCGGCGACTCTCAACAACACGTGGCGGCGACACAATCACGGCGGCAGTCAGGGCGGAACTCAACCACGAGGACGAGACGGGGGCGAAATCAACTCGGTTTATACAGCGCAATGTGAAGGATCCAGGACGGGCTACCAGACAGAGGATACTTTAAAAGTTCGAAAGGAAACTAGTATAGGCACGGGGAGGATAAAGGAAAAGGGCTCGAACACACGACACCCTATTTCATAACGTGACCGGCTAGGGGTCACATACGACGCCCCAGTAGTCGTGCCCATGTCGTAAGTACTTAGAAACAAATTAATAGACTAGGTGGGCCACAAGACATCTCGCCTTGGTTTAAGTTGTGCCTGAAGACTCTAGGTAAATAGGGGGGGGGGTCTATTGTAAACACATTGCTAGAATGCCTTGTTGGTTTGGTGGGTGGAGTTGGTGCTACCCCCTGGTTTTTTCGTGATTGCTTGGAACCGTCTGGTGAAAGAAAGCTGAAAATTAAAGTATGTACCTGACCTCTGATTCAAAGCAAATCTAGCGACATCAACTTCATATTCAGGCAAGGTCAAGTCACTGGTCTAAGGTGTCACAAGCGAACGTCTTTACGATCCCAATGTATCGCAACTTTGCAAGGCATTCGGTGCCAGGGAGCACTGAAAACAAAATTACCCATGGGTGGTGAGTAAACTCATGAACCGGCGGTAATTTTAAACAACCTATTTGACTGCTCGAGGCGCCGGTAATGTAACTAGGCCTGCACCGGTCATTCCACCTCTCAATTGTGCGTTAACTCATGTCTCTTCACTCGTGTATTATGAGTTAACCGATTGTGAAAAACTCATGTACTCTTGGTAACTCATTTTGATTACTCATGATATGCGAGTATAGGCTTACTCATATTACACCGTTAATGAAGACACCACACGTTTGACTACATGAGGCGCTAGTAAATGTTACTAGCCCTGTAGCGGTCACATCACCAATGAGTTGCGGGTTAACTCTCGTTCCCTCACTCATACCACATGAGTTTACCGTTTGTGACGAATTCAAGCATTGCTATAGTAACTCATGCCATGCAACGATTGATACGCGAGTTAAATGTAACTCATAACATGATGGTCAAGTGAACACACCTATTAGATCGCTCTGCCGCCGGTTTTTCCACTCTGTCGACTCATCCCCTGGCGGTCAGCCTCACCCATGAGATGAGAGTCATAACATTAAAACATAAGGTTTATTAAAACAATGCATAGCATGCAGATAAACCACGACTACCTATTACATCATTGATCATATGAACAAGGGTGATGAACACAGCACGACGCTCATGCCCTTCCAGACATGAACTTGGCCTACACGCATGAAAAAGCGTTAACGCCATTTCTTTGCAAAACTACCCGGCAGAAACACAAACACAAAAAGAGACAGAAAGTCCCTAAAGTGCTGCCTCATGTCCCTCCCCGTGCACTCCTAAACGCAGCCGGTCATCGCCGCCCACTGCCTTGGGGGCGGCGACACATCGGTCTTCAGGATCACGGCACACATCTTAACTAACTAACAAAAAGGTAGCCGGCCGTGGCTGGGCGGTTGAACGACTGCGCAAACACTGTGAACGCGGCCCCCCACGTCAGCAGCTTGTTCACCTTTGCCGTTAGCTCCTTAACCCATTAGTGCCCAAGGTCCTTAAAGTGGTGTAAATTGTTTCATTTTTGCTGTATATACTTATCAGGAGTCACTGATTGCCTGTGATTTTTTGGAAAAAATTGGAGATATTTTTTACCTGTTTTTGGGGGTGGCAACATTTGTGACCAACGGGTCAATAAACACCATGAAATGGAATTTTAACCACTTTTTCTTACTTTTGTTTATAATAACGTCCAATCTTTCTGCGAAGACTTAAAATGTCAGCATCTGTAGTTGAGCACCTGTATTTTGCGTTATTACCACACACAAAATCCAACACAAGGTAAAAGATATTTGACCTGCTTTCTTTGATGTCGACAAGGTCACGCCCACTGCGCATTTTTGGGCTTGTTCAGATCATCAGCCATACGTAGGAATCCAACTGGTGCTGATGCCCCTCTTGATCTTCCGTGTGCTCATGGAGTGTGGTACACCTTCATGCACTTTGGGTGTAGTGGAACGGCGCACTTCTCGCAGGACATGTTGGTTCGGCTGTTGCACACCTTGCAACGGTGGAACCTGGTTTTGAGCTCTGCTGGCCAGTGATGTAGACCGTCGTAGCGGAGGTCTTCTGGTGCTTGGTGGCGGCCAGAGAAGCTTGCTGGAGGACGCGGCACCGTGTTCTTCTTGATGAGGACGTACGTGAGCTCCCGCAGGAAGGGAAGTTGCGGTCCCTTGGCATGCCGTTGAGACAGGAGCCAGGTGTTTGTCCGGGCAGCGTCAACTCCCCACTGGAAGAGCGGCCACCACCACTTCTTGCTGCGTATGGTACTGCGGTAGAGAGCAACACACTGATCAAACAGATCCACACCGCCCATGTGGGTGTTGTATGCATGAAGAGGACGGGGCATCTGTACAGCGATCCTGCCACCTTGCTTCTTCACATACCGGCTGGCGGTAACGAGCGGCTCCAGCGGCTCACAGTTCGTCGCCACCGTCACGACGCGATTGTCGTTCCACCGCACAACCAGGTTGTCACCGTCAGACAGCCACTCCATTGTCCCACGCTGCTTCTTCTCCAGCACCTTCTTGTCTGAAAATGGAGCGCCACCAAGCCTGTTTTCGCGGACGGTTCCACACCCGCCAAGACCCATGTCCGACAGCACGTCCAAGAGCTCGAGTGATGTGAACAGGTTGTCGAAGAATATAGCATGGCCTGGTGGGACGGCGCACTTGTTCAGCAGGCCCAGCACCACGTCAGCTCCCTTCCCCAGGCCCGTGTCAGCCAGTTGGGTGTCGGCCCCACAGTACGGTTCCGCATGATAGAGATATCCGGTGGAGGCTGCCAGACACCACAGTTTGTACCCGTATCTTACAGGTTTGCCCCTTATGAACTGCTTGGTGCTGTGCCGTCCATAGTACGGTACCATTGTCTCGTCAACGCTCAGGTTTCTGGTGAGAGCTGCCGTCTTGAATCCGGCGTTCAAGTGCTGGAAGTACGGACGTACCTTGTAGTATCTGTCCTTGCTGATGTTGCTGTTGTCCGCCAGGTGCAGATTCTGGAGAAGTTCAAGAAACCTGTTCCTAGGCATGAGCTCCTGTGCCCACACAGATGACACATCGTCCTTTGCAGACCACAGATGTTTCTTGTTGTGCGTCGTTCTATAGCCCGTCATCATCATCACACCGATGATTCCCAGCAGTTCCTCCATCGTCATGTTCAGTCGTCTTCCGTGTTGCGTCGCGTACAAGTTGCTCTGCTCCAGGATATTTTCCAGCAACTCTCTCGTGAACATCTTTTGGAACAGCTCACTTGGAGATGTGTCACCGACTTCTGAAGCATCGTTAGGGTCGCCAGCAGACAGTTCAACCCGAAATGTTGGTGGACGGTGCCTCCAGTTCCTGACCTTCTTCCTTTTAGGCCCTTTGACAGAGGTACATTGATCCGGCTCTTGTGTTGCAGAAGCAGCGACGTCACCTGATCCCTTTTCGTGTGTCCCATCGCGAGGAGCTGGAGACTGCTCCCCCGTCACTTCCGCTGATGTCCCCAGGACTCGGCGTGGGAGATGGGTTGTGTCACCAACGGTTTCGCCATCTGACTTGTCGGAGTCTTCGTCGGTATGGGCGTCATCTGCAACGAGAGAACCATTGACTCTGTAAGCTGCCCTAATTCCTCTATTACTCCTTTACTGCCAGACCTAATCACGAAAGGGATGCCTCGGGGTAAAAGCAAGACGTCTGCTGGGAATACAAGGGCTTTCCAGACCACCTTCGCTACGTTGATTTAGTAGTCAGCCGCAAGCTCGTTGATGTGAACCATGCCAGTCTTGCAACATCTTACCGTAATATACTTTGGTATATTTGTGTACGATATAATTGCTGCCACAGAAAATGGAACTCAGGAAGGCAGGGACCCCTCCCCCCAACCGTCCACAAAAACGTCACACTGACTAGAAGGCGCTGTTGCATAAACGTTAGCAAGGAAAACACTAATCATTAACCTTTGAATATGACAGGCTTAGGGTCATTTCACAATACTACTGGTAAAGTAAGTCAGGTAATGTGTAGTTTTGTATGTGAATTCGCACATAATTACGAGCTTAGACGCAAACATCGGTAGAAAAAAATTATCCGCAACCGACCCTCCTATAGTATAAGGCCGCCAGGACGATGTAGCTCTTTTACTCTGTCCACACGTGTAGAGAAGTGCGTAAACGTAAGTGCGACCCTGTATTTTATCAATCATTCTCCTCCCATCCAACAACAATGCTCACTCATTCACACTACGCTGTAATTATGCCCTACTTAGTATAGTCTGCCTACTACATATACCCCTTCTCATCCCCATTATCCACAATTTCCGAGAGCCCACTCACCCTTTTCGATGGGGGGCATGAGTATAACATCGATGTGGTCCTCGACATCTTCATCTTCAAGCCAGCTGTCACTCTCCAGAAGGTCCAATATCTCATTTGCCGTGAGCCTGAAATGTGAAAAAGTCATATTTATGTTGGGTTTCTGCCCGTTGGTCACATTTGTTGCCATACATTATTTGCACGTGTGCCAGACAAAACAAAAAGCAAATGGAGTGAAACTAATAATTACAGGTTCTAAATAGGTTTAAATTCCACCCATACGACGTGTGAGAAATGATTTTTCTGAGAAAATATGAGTTTACTTACGGTTTTTTTCGGACGCGGTCCGACCGAGCTCCAATCGGCGCCGACATCTTGCTGACAATGCCGAGATAGCGTCGCTTGTGAGGTTGCCATGCGCAAAATAGTACTGGGATCCTCCAGCTGGAAGATGCCTGAACGCGGGCGAAGTGGACCTTCCCAAAAGATGAAGCACATTTGACCGACAAAAAATCATTAACTTTGTGGTCACAAATGTGACCAACGGGCTCTAATGGGTTAAACTGCACTGCTGGCACGCCCTCTATGGCGTGGAAGTCGTCCGCCACATGAGGCCGTGGCTGCGGCGCCAATGTGAACACAACTTGGTGCTCTTTAGCACGGTGCAGAGAAGATGGTCGATCGCATCGTCTGCGACGGAAAAATTTACCTTCAGAAATCAAGGCCACGAACTGCAAACTTTAATTTGGTACAGTATGCCTCTCGCAATTTTAACCCACGTCTTGCTGGGGGAGGGGGAGGGTGTTTGAACACCCCTTCTGTGGATTTTCGCGAATATCTAAAAAAAAAACGGCGGCGCTCCGGGTCACCTAAAGTCAGGTCGCCAGGTCAAGCCAAGTGACCTCACTATTTAACCCGCGCCGGGCCGGTGCTCTGAGATTCCGCGCCGGGCTGGGGGGTGTCTGAACACCCCCCCTTCTAACTCGGCTCCTGGGCCACGTAGCGACACGCGGTAAGCGGCAATCGAAAGAATGTCCAAAATAAGGACGAAAACACTTCGGTCATTTTTTGGGTCAGGTCAAAGGTCAGGTCACCAGAGGTCACCAAAGGTCAAATGTTCACTATTTCAACATTTTGGAAACTGCCAACGGCTATCTCGGGACCCGATAGAGCTACAGCGCCGCGGAAAAGGGCATTCGATAGCCCTTTTACAGACCTTTCTGAATAATGTTCTCAGATTTGATCTCAGGTCAACGGTTTAGCCTCCAGAGGGCAAAAACTCCAAAAATAGCCGTTTTTACGAAAAACGTTTTTTCGGCAATAACTTTTGACTCAAAAGAGCCATGACATTACTTTTGCCACCATCGTGTTCCTCTCGTCGAGACGCGTCGAATGAACTATAATTTGACCTTGAAAGGTCAACTTGAAAATTTGACCTCAGGTCAAGGTCATGACCTGACTGGAAAAGGTCATGTTGCATATCAGTCGATCCGCAACGTCGAGCCGAACAAATCTAAGGCGTTTTCAGCGCTCTAGCACGTCTCTATCAGAAGTTATTAGCGAAAAACTGTTAGATTCTGTTCGTGACCTGAGATAACCTCGGGGACATAACGAGGGGTCACAGTTGCCATTTTCCGGTTCAGTGTGTCCATTTTACCTACATCTCGATGTTTGAGAGTGTCTAGAATAGCGTTCGTGCAAAACAAACGCTTTTCAATTTTCTCCCATTGACTTATAATGGAGAGGTCGCAAAATTGACCTGACCATAGGTCACCGATATCAAAATTCCGAGATAAACATTTTATAGATAATGTTGCTCTAATCAATCGCTGAAAGTTTCAAGGCAATCAATCAATCGGTGTAGCTATGACGAGCATTCTTATTTTTTTCTGAGGTGAGGTCACTTGGCGTGACCTGGTGACCTGACCTAAGGTGACCTGGGTCTGAAATTTTCACAACATGTGCGGAAACGATGCACGAACAGGTGTGCCAAAAACGGCGGCGCTCCGCGCCGCCGTTTTTGAGATATCTGCGAAAAACCGCAGGGGGGTGTTCAAACACCCCCGGCCCGGCGCGGGTTAAAAGTTATAAAGCCTACCATAGGTACACCCTAGTGACCGATTGCTTTGAAACTTGCAGCGATTGATAAGAGCAACAGTTTGTACAAAATGTATATCTTAGCATTTTGATGTCGATGGCCTAAGGTCAGGTGAATTTTGCGACCTCTCAGTTAAAGGTAAGTAAATTGGAGACAATCGAAAGGCGCCTCTTTTGGACGTAAGTCATATTGGCCGTAAGTTTTATTGGCCGTTTTCGCGACGGGCTACCCGGCGCATGCACCTAATTTGACCAAATCTGCACCTAATCTCTTTTACAGCAAATATCTGTATTTTATGAATTTATTTCAGTGTTTTCATCGATGATACTCTCTGATAATATGGTAAAGCAGGCATATAAGCAATTAGTGCAACCACACTTAACATGAAAATGGCACCCGTGACCCCGTTTTATGCCCCTGATGACATCTCAGGTCACGAATGGTATCTGACAGTTTTTCGCGAAGAACTTTTGATAGAGGCATAGAACGATGAAAACACCTTCGTTGTGTTCATCTCGACGAACGGATCAACTGATATGCAACCTGACCCTTATCGGTCAGGTCCTGACCTTGAACTGAGGTCAAATTTTTAAGTTAACCTTTCAATGTCACATAATAGTTTATTCAATGCGTCTTGCCGAGAGAAACACGATTTCGGTAAAAGAAAGTACGTGAAAGGCTTAAGTCAAAAGTTTTTGCTGAAAAACTTTCTGAAAAAATATATCTATTTTGGCAGTTTTTACCCCTCCCCCGCATGCAAAACCACTGACGGCAGGTCAAATCTGAGAGAATTAATCAGAAAGAGCGTTAATGGGCTATCAAAGGCGCTTTTCTGTGGTTTTGTAGCTCTATTAGTTTCCGAGCTATGCGTTGATCTGATCAAAATTTGAATGTTGTCAAGAAATTGAAAATATCAAAATTTAACCTGGAAATCGGTGAACTTTTGCATTCAATGACCTCTGGTGACCTGACCTTTGACCTGACCAAAAAAGTGACCGAAATAATTTCTTCCTTATTTTTGACGTCCTTTCGAACGCCGCCTTCGCCGTATCGCTACATGGCCCAGGAGCTAAGTTAAAAGGGGGGTTCAAACGTTTCCTCCCCCCCCCCAGCAGGGCCTGGAAATCCAGGAACTCCCGCGGGGTGCGGGTTAGAAGATGCTTGTGAGCATAACATTAAAATGTGTTTAGAGTAAATAGTGCTCGCATATATTACTTTGAAATTGACGATAAAAATGTGTTAATCATACTCAATGCCTATAGGTATTGAGTATCCACTGTAGTTTACTACAGTGGATATAACGATGAACTTCTATGATCTCTTATAAGAAGCACGAATGAAATTTCACATTTTTCTGCTCTTTTTTAAACACTTTCCGTGTAAGTGTATACGAGTATATCAAACTGTTAACAGGACGTTCATAAATGCATGAGCTTTTGGTACCTATTCGGTTACGGTTCCAACATTCCCGGGTAAATAAAATGTTGTTAACTTACCATCTGTGAGGCATCCAGCTGCTCTTTCACCTTCGCCATTGGCCACAATCGGGGTCATGGCTTCCCGGGAGAGTTCCAACTCGTTGGTGTCCTGCAAGTCGGCATTTTTTATCCGACTCAGCTCTTTCCAGACCTGAAAACAAAGGATTAATGACGCATGCTGAAGGACGACTATACCAGTAAGACGCCATCGATATTCGCATGGCCGGCTTAAATTCTTCTACTTCTTACTGCAGCGTCTGAAAAGTAACTGCCAATCCAGTTCCGTTATCGGTGGTCATGCAAATGCGATGTAACACTTAAGCACATCTGTTTTACAGTAGCATTAGTAACTCTCGCAATCCCTACCGTGCGGCGGACATGACCCTGGGGTTATGCATGCATTGTCGGTATAAGTACAGACTTGTGCCTCAGCCAAAAATCAAGATCCAAGATCCGCAAGATCCCATGCAATGTCAGGATTTCAGAATGCTGGATCTCCTTGATCTCATTGAAAAATATAATATAATTTTAGGATCCAAGATCCCCTGGATCGCACGTATAAATAACACTTTAGGATTCCGGACCCCACGTGAGAACGAAATGCCAGAGTTCAAATTTCCTGGATCCAACGTAAATGTCATGTCTGTAGACATAAAATTAAGCGTTAAGTTTGAACTTTAGGGCCAGCAAAGCAGGTTGTGCACAAAGACTTCTTAACCCTCGCCCGCACATGGGGGGGGGGGGGTGGTTGCCACCCCCCCAGGCAGTCTTTCTGCTCTGCACTCAACATTTTTAGAGCTAGAAGGCTGATTTTTCGTATAGCTGCTCGTCTATCCATTCTTGATGTCCACTGAAAATTTCAAGTTTCTGTGATTTTTGGTTTCGGAGATATGACCTTGTTTTTCAGGTCATGTCATGACCCAAATGGCCAATTCTCAACATCTTGCGTTTGCCATGGGCCTTGTGAGCTTCTGACACCCTGATTTCGGCCTTTTTTGCCAGTCTTACCTCCCACCTATCATGGAACATGTTGTTCGACGATGTACAGGGGTCAAGGTCAGGGTCAAGGTCAACCTAGGTCATCTAAGATAATTGCGTTTTAGGCAAGCTGAATTTACTTTTTGTGAAGTTTTTTGACTGCATTTTTGGTAAAAGCTTCTCAGATCATGATTTCATGTGATATGGACCCAAAAACAATCGGTGCACACATCAGTATACACACAGACACACACAGACATACAAACACATATAATTGACCTTGACCTAACTTGACCTGAAATGACCTCAGCAGCAAAATTCTGGTCGGATAGTGTGACAAAGAGGTTCTAGCTGGCTTGGCACCAGAAAACAGCATCGTCATCGGTATTTGATAAGCAGCGCACTTGATATCCAACGGTGACCCAAAACAGCAACATTTTTTAGTTTGACCTGACCTGGAAGGTTAATGACTGACCTGAGAAGGTAAAACTGGGTATCATTGGATTCGTCTCTTCCCAAAGAATCTTTTTTGTCTTTACTGCTAAGCTCTATCTCCAACAGGAACGAAATGGCGCGGGGGGGGGGTGGCAACCACCCCCCCATGTGCGTTCTAGGATGGGAAAATGGCATGTGCGGGCGAGGGTTAAACAACCTTGTACGCCTCGATAATGCAAAGCATTTTGAAATTTAGCAAGAAAAATGTGTTCTTAGAGACTAAATGTAGGATACAACATCCCCAGAATCAATCCACAGAGCAAAAATGTAAGATTCAAGATCGCCGGTATTCATCGACAAAAGAAACATGTTGGTTCAAGGACCAGCAGGGTCTCCAAAAAGTATTGATGAATTTATAATCAGATAGAAGAACTGCGCTCTTGGATCCTGTGGATCGAATCATTTTCGGATATTGGCCCGGCCTAGTCTGTCGGTAACAAAGGCAAGGGAAACAAAATACACATGAGGGCGGGTGCAAAATAACTCAAGATGAGCTTCAGAAAGAAAACTGACTCTGAGAGCCGGTGAAGGCGCGTCTGCAGTTGCACGAACCAAACCACCTGACTCACTGCATAGGATCGCTAATTTACAACGCATCAGACCATGTACAATGATTCATGTTATCTATGACAATGTACATACTTCGTTTTCATCGACGACGGATGGTGGCCATCGGGATTTTCCTCTTGACGATGAGGTGTCGCCTCTCTGAGAAAGTGGCCTCCATGGCACCGTCCAGCTGAGGAGATGAGAACATCATGATAGAATCAATTCGACCATGCCTGGTATCTAGATCTCACTCTTAAGGGGTGCAGGAGTGGGCTTTTAGAAGAAGCACTTGGGGTGCTCATTTTTAGAAGGATTCGGCCAAATGATTCAATTACAAGTCGTTTATTACAAAAATACTAGATGAACTACGAGGAAGATAAAAAACATGATGAAAAGCTGACCTAGCCTTACCTTATAACCTACTAACTAGACCTTACAACCTAAATAGGTACCTACAATCTACCAGCATACATCTTACAACAAACAACCTTCCACATGCCTACCACTCGAACTTCATTTGCACATATACCACCTATCCTAACCTATAGATGTTTGCACCAGGGTTTGAGCATTAGGGGCTGGCAGAAATAGATGCTATAGGCAAAGGCTTAAAGAAAATACTTGATGTTTAATTATTCTGTTAGGCTTCACGCTGGCAAAGCTGCCCGTAGAATAACAGGTTAGGTTTCACCGTAGGGGCATGTTGAGCATGACTGATATGATATTCCACATTTTGATGGATATTATGAACCCCTCAAAAAGGCTTTCATGTTAAAGACAATACATAACTAGGAGGGTCAACCAACCCACAGGACAACCCAAGGTATCAGTAGTGTTGTGTGAGTGCACATGTAGGTACATTTTCAATGAAAATATGCATTTTGCACTTAAACATACCTACAGGCAATAAAATACGTAACATTTAACACTCACCAGTCGCTCCAGACTCCAATTCACTGCGTCCGCCGCGTCCCGTGCTGCACTTCCGGCACAAACATGCAAGATGGCGTCATGGCGGTAATATTAACGCGTAAGGCTTGTGTAAAGCAGCTCATGGATAATTCACGGTTGATCATATTTACCGGCGCATCATTGGTTTCCTTAAGCTGCGTTTGAAGAGTTAATGATTTCAAACTGGTTTTTGAACTCATTACTCACGAACAATGAGTTAGTAAGAATCCCTGTCCTCTTTTTCATGAGTTCTTAAACCCAAACGTTCAGTTTCACTAACTCACGGGTCGTGAGTACATTCCTTACTCGCCTTACATGAGTTTGCGAGACTCAACAGGGAGTTTTGATACCAATGTTTTGTGCGTCATGAGTCAGGCAACTCATAGGGAGAAGGTCATGCATTTGGGCAATTGAGTTTTCAAAACGAGTAAACTTTTACTCTTGAGTGTTAACGCTCCACGCATGAGTTACTCATCCAAATATACTCATGAATGGCGAGTCAAATATGAATTACTCTCCCCTCATGAGTAGATTTGTTTTCAGTGAGCCGTTCACAGAGAGATACAATTGACAGGTCAAGGGACACATTCAAGAACTCACAAATTGCATATTTCGGACTTGTTCATAAGCGGCACTTGAGGTTAGGTCAGTCACGCAAACTTTCCATTATATTAGGTCAGGTCAGGTCAAGTGGCCTGGAAGTAACGGGTTCGGCTTTTGGTAAACAGCTTTGCAAAAAGGCCGCAGAACCGCGATTCTGGCATCCTCGCGTTCACCCTGCTCAGGTGCGTCGAATGGTATACTTTTTGTTGGGGTGAGGCCAACTTAAGATGTTGACCTCGGATCAAGGTCAGGTCAGAGGTCTTCAGGTCACGAAGTTGGTCGGAGGAGGTCGCATATCATTCGATTCGGCAGGTCTTCCGGAGTCCACTGGTGACTTTTTCGACTGTCTAGCTCGATCTGATCGGGAGTTATTGACGAAAAACTCGTATGACCCTAGTGACGTTATAAATGACGCCACGCAAGGTCAACAATGCATTAACCCGGCAGTTGCTGGGGTATTTCGCCACCCACCGTTTGCTGGGGGGGGGGGGGGCGTTAAACGCCCCCAGCCGATAACTCGAGAACCAATACGCGCAGCGAAACGCACGAGGCGGCAAACGAAAGAACGCGACGAGACGCTTCAGATGAGTACTTTAAAGTTGATTTTTGAGGTCACAGGTCAGGTCAAGGTCAGGTCAAACACCTGAAATCGGGCTTTCAGTAGCATGGACTTCAGGACTTCGCAATGGGCGCCTCTCGTCATAAACTCTGTCAAAACGGTGCACAATCCATCATATAAGGCCTACAAGAGTGTCAGCTCCATGCAGGGGTCAGTCAAGCATAGGTCAGGGTCAAGGTCAGGTCAACCGGGCAGGCACATATCCCCGAAAATAAAAACTGATATTTGCAGCCTGTGACACATGTTTTATGAGTAATTTGGGGCGTAGAACACGATGGTGACATTCATTTTATCATATGTGTACGTGTTTGGCTAAAAAAGTTCAATTTAAGAAATTCATGTATCATGGTCGTGAAGTAGTCACGAGAAATTGCCAAGATTCAGCTCAAGATTTTGGAAAATGCGGAACGATAATCAATAATCGAAGATAGCCATTTGATTCTTAATGGTATTGGCAGTCTAATGGCGTTTACGGCATGTCTATATGTCTATTTTATGATTTTATATGATTTTTTGAACATATGCCGTTTTTGGTCGAAAACTCAGAAATCATGGCGTCACTAAAACCTCGATATCTCAAAAATTTTCCGACCGATTTTTTTGAAACTTTGTCACAATCAACTTCAATCAATTCCCTACAGGTACCCAAAATTTGGCGTGCCTGCGGCGCGCCGTTTTTATGCTATGGCCCGGCGAAAAAAGTGGGGGCGTTTAACGCCCTCCCCAGCAACTCGCGGGTTAATTAATGAAGCATCAGATCTTGCAAGGAGTGTATGAAATCACGACGATTCCATGTACTTGAGACAGTTGTAGATCATTGCTGGCGCCAAAATAAGTTTCCATATTTTCCACTGACTTACAGGTGAGCTCACGTGACCAGCCTGACCTCATGTGAAATTTAGGAAAAAATCTGAGACATAAAAGCTGTGAGACCTCTAGAGGACACTACGTCCTGCAAGTTTCACCTCCCTGTGAAAGTTACTCTGTTACTGAATACTGATGGCGTTGCGAGTTTGCGACATCTGAGGACCGTGCAGAAGTTCATTTATGACGTCATAGGTCAGTGACCTGACCTGACTTGAAGATGTAGTTAGTGTCACAAGATCCAGCTTGCATCAAGGATCAGGTATGTCAAGTTTCAGAGCTCTATCGCTTGGGTGTTTTGAGCTATCGTGAAAACACTCAATGGGGCATTTACCCCCTATGCTCAAGTGCACCAAGTCACGGCCAATCCCTAGAAGAAAAAAGTTTCTGGATGCCAAGGCTGCAAGTGGCTGCAAGTTTTTACTGGTTCCCCTAATAGATATGGTCTTAGTGCATGTGATACACCATCATTCTCAGTCCTTCCTCGTAATTCTTTTTTCTGGGCTTGGTGAATTCAGGGAAGGTGATGTTAAAGTGATCATCCCACCTTAAAGGTAGTGTGCCACCTTTGAAAGATTTCCCATTTTATTTTTCCTAGGATAAGAAGCTTCTGTTTTTACCTAATATCGCAAAAAAAAAATCAAAAATGGGCCTGGAATAGTGCCTTTTTCGCCTAAAAGTTTTTCGGTTTTTAGATATGTATAACAACTGTAGTGGGCTCACCTGCAAACAGGCGTCGGGCAACAATCGCGATTGCGGCGCACTTGTGACAATAAGCAAAGGTCATTATAGTGTTACGACCATACGACGTACGGGAATGAGTTATCAGCTGTCTAACCGTAGACAACACAATGTCGAGTAAGCCCGTATTGGTATTGTTTCTTTTATTTGGCTGTCGAACATTATTTATGGTTTGAAATATGATTTTATGTAAAATAAATGATATGAAAAAGCCGTCTTATAAGTTATGACCCCATTTCACCACACGCAAGTGGCAGAAATGACAATGATCAGCTGACGCATTTTTCCTGGCCGAAGTCAGAGCGCGCGGCCCGACGCACCACGCGTATTTGGAAATTCCGACCTCGACGAGCATCAGAAGCCACCTAACAGGCGTGTTCGAAACCGCAGGAGATGATGATGAACGGGTTTATCGAAACTTGATTGGATGAGCATATCGGTAATAGCGATTTCAGTGTGTGCATTTATTGTTCATATTGGTGTGAAATGTGGTTGGGGTACGACCGACAACCCGTCGGGGCGAATTTCGCACTGGGGTACTCAAAATTTGAAGAATTTAAGACGTTTCCATGAGTTTTGAAGGTATGGATAAGTTCTAAAAATCCGGTTCTCCTTATCTGGGCCATTAACTCCATACGGTCCAAGAAAGCTGGCACACTACCTTTAACCCGCGCCCCGCTCTGGGCTATTCAGCCATACGTGCCCTGCTGGGGGGGGGGGGGGCAGATTCTGCCCCCCTGTCTAACTTCCGAACCGATGGTCGTAGAAAGACGGCGAAAACGGCAATCGAAAGCTCTCAACAAGGCGGATCTTAAGAGCCCATTTTTTTTGCTTAAGTAGGTCAGAGGTCAGGTCAAGGTCAGGTCAAGGGTACAAAATGCAAGTTTCTACAGTATCGGCCTTGCACCGTACTTGCCGAAGAATGGGCTGAGACTGATTGCCCAAAACGTGTTCTTAGGCTACCAAGACAATATTCGTTGCATGCAATATCATGCAAAGGTCAAGGTCAAGGTCAGGTCAGGTCACCAAAAACGAAATATGGAAAGGGCATGTGCGACACATGTTTTATGGGTCATTTTATTCATAGAATTCAATAGGCACACTCAATAAGCGATATGGACCACATCTGGATGAATTTCAGGTCGAGGTCAGGTCAAGGTCAGGTCAAGTGAGGTCAAATTTTGAAGTTGGTGGTTAAGGCCTAAAAAGGTGTCTATCTGATGCAGTTTATCACGGCGAATCGAATGGTGCTATTTTTGTTTCCGTACAAGGTCCAGAACTTCAAAAAAATCATTTTTTTCGAAAATGGTGTGTGTCGTGACGTCATAAAATTTTGAATAACTCCCACATTTTGAACCGATTCTTCTAAAAATTGGTATGTAGGAGCGCATAGACCAGTTCTCTGACATATATTCCTTTTTTTTTCGATACACTCAAAATTTTAGATTTTATCATTATTTTCCGAAAAAAGTCAGTTTTTTTTAAATTTAACCAAAATCCAAAATTTTCAAAGAACCGAGATAGCCATTTGACAGGCAAAGTAGAATCACGTATAACCTTTTTGTTACGTCTTGATTCTTTTAAAAATGAAGATGTTAGCGGCGTTTGAAATTTTGCCGTTTTTTTTAGGCGAAAATTGCGAACATGACGTCACTAAAACCTCATTTTCTCAAAAATTTCCGACGGATTTCGCTCAAATTTTCAGGGAACGTGTCAAATTGATGTATGATAAGGTACTGAAAGTTTGACGAGAGAGAGAGAGAGAGAGAGAGAGAGAGAGAGAGAGAGAGAGAGAGAGAGAGAGAGAGAGAGAGAGAGAGAGAGAGAGAGAGAGAGAGAGAGAGAGAGAGAGAGAGAGATCCCTTTATTGGCAGACTCTGGGTCCATAAGAAGTAACACTCAATGATGGAGACGTGACAATCACATTATGATGACGGTATGAAGATGACATGTGTAAATGACCAACATCAGCAGCGCTCAACAACCACACAATGCTGCAGTCCACACTTGACGCATATGAGATGTGTGGGCGATATCACTGTAATACAGTGTAGACATTATTCGGTTTTCTGACTTTTTCAAACGCGACATGAAATTCCACACAGCTCTACGGTAGGCCGCATCAAAGCCATTTATGTGTTCTTGCGCAAACATTCCAGAGGCACTGCAATATTTAGGGTAGCCTAAAAACATTCTAGCAGCGTTATTGAAACACACTTCTACACGCGCACCGACGGGGGTCTGCGTCAACTTCGTACCGACGGGGGGGGGGGGCGGATGAACGCCCCCCCCCCTGAGATCTTGAGAACGAAGCAAGGTAGCGACAAGCGGTAAACGGCATCGGATACGCACGGTCAAGGTCTACAATTTTAACACAGGTCATTTTCAGGTCAGGTCAAAGATGACGTCACAGGGGTCGAAAAAGTCAAAATGGCGGCGCTAGATATGGAGAGAGTTTTTCTCGAATAACTTTCGAATTAGTCAAGATAGGAACAAACTAAGGGCATCATCGTGATCCTCTCGTCAATCCGCATCGAATGATATATATGTTGACCTCGAAAGATCAAGGTCAAAGGTTGACCTCAGGTCACGTGACCTTGAGGTTATCATGTATATCATTCGATGCGTCTTGACAAGCTAAACACAATGAGAACATCCGCGCGGCTGTATCTTATTCCTGTACGGAGTTATTGGCAAAAAACCCTCGGTGACCTTTGATGACGTCACATGACCTTACAGCTGCCCAACAGCAAAACAGACCTCAAGGTAGTGAATGTTGATCGTATATGAAGTCATGTATGGTATATGGGGCCATTCCGACCCGTTTTAGTGGTAAAAACAGGGAGTTGATTTTCCCCCATTGACTTATAATGGGGAGGTCGCGAAATTGACCTGACCTTAGGTCACCGATATCAAAATTCCGAGATATACAAATTGTAGCTACTAATGACCTAATAACATGCTGCGACTTTCAAAGGCCACCGACATCTACTGTAGCTCTGGCACGGTGACAAAGTTGCAAAAAAGTGACTTGAGGTTGGGTTATTCAAAGTGACCTGGTGACCTGACCTTAAAAGTTAGGACATGGATGAGATAATAATGGATTGGTGTCTTCGCAGTTTTTGGCGACATTGAGCTCAGGCCTGCCATCTAGCGGGAGAATTGTCGTAAGTTAGGAGCAAGCCGAGTGAACGCCGCTGATTAGCATTGTGACACACGGGAGTGTGGTGTAGTAGCAGGCTTGTTGTGCAATTTTTCAACAGGTTATGTCTCTATATGTCAGTAAAGGCGAAGATATTAATAGATTTATGTGCAGGGTCAGTAATAAGATAAGCAGTTCCATGTTATTTCCTCATTAAATCGTGAAACAGGGAGTTATTGGAGACTTCGCCAGCACGTGTCGTTTTCGTAGTTTTTCACATGAGTCTTTACTTGGCCTAAATCAAACAAATTGTCCGGATCAAAGAACAAAACGAACGTAAGTACTATCTATAAGTATAATGAAAAGGTCAAACGGAATTGCTAACGTCATTGCCGCTCAATATGTAATTCAAGACGCTCTATGAAAAGGACCCAACCAGTGCCGCGTAGTCGATGAAATTTCAGTGACTTTGGCTCCAACTCCGATTCCGGTATTCAAATATCGACTCCGACTCCTCCGGGCAGAACTATCGATTCACACAGACTCTGACTCTGACTCCGACTCTGCAGCCCTGGTAAGTCTGTGGAGTCGATGACTTTTCGGTGACCTTCGACTCATACTCAGACTACAGCTTTTAAAATATCAACCGACTCCGAGTCGGAACAGAATCGCTGGCTCTGACTTCAATTCCGCAGCCCTGGTCCAAGATAGCCGCCTAAAACAACTTCATGTGTGATCTTCTTCGTACATTGTTATGTTATTTTAAACAAGGAATGGAAAAGGGAGACGAAGCCTTCACAAACAGGGATCTCCTGTTGCGGATCAATCAGCTGCTGGAACAGAAAAGCATAAACACCATGCATCTCATTTCATCGATTTCCTAATGACTCTGCACCAATGTAAGCACTGATCAATGCAGTGCGAGCATCGATGTGACATTTGTGTACCAAGTTTGAGTGTTATCTGCCCAGCCGTTCTTGAGATATGGAAGCGCGGCACCCCGCACGTGCGCACGTGCAGTAGCACCCCCATAGTGACACATGGAAATGCATTGGCCACTGGGTGCCTAACTATTGACGAAGTTTTACTGTAATGGGCCCAGCCATTGCAGAGTTACTTTATGTGAGACAATTTCAACACCCCTAAGTTGGCACGTGGCACGTGCCGTAACATTAACTAAGATGAAGAAAATCGGACGAAATTCGGAGAAGAAGGAATAAGCCTACCAAATATGTATGACATATTGCCAAACTGCTGTACCCTTGTGAGTAAATGACCACATAAAAGGTCGTACAAGCCGATCGGACTGGGCGTTTAAATACACACCGCGTCTTACGCATTTTATTTTCGTTATTACCTAAAGGCTGCTTGACGTTTTTGGCTTTCAAGCATTTAAGACATTTTTTGTCGTCTCAGTCAGGTCAAGTAAGATTACCTCCAACTCGTGGGAATATCCACTTCAAGCCAACTAACACACCACACCCACGTGTGTCATAATGCTGAGAGATGGCGTTCACTCGGCTTGCTCCTAACTTACGATAATTCTCTCGCTAGATGGCAGGCCTGATCCCAATGTCGCGGATCCCAATGTTAATTTCCACGAGACACCAATCCAGTGTTATATCATCCATGGTTAGGAGGTTCAAACTTGCAAACCATATGTAAAATTGATAAGGGAATAGTCGTACGAAATTTATCTCAGGGGGGCGGATTTCCGCCCCCCGTCGGTGCGCGTGTTTAACCCTATTCCTGGCGGGGGGGGGGCCTCAGGAGCCCCCCCCCCCTGAGGTTTTTTGGTTATATCTCCCAAACGCGTTGAGCTAGGAAGCTCAAATTTTCTGACTTTTCCTAAAAGGCTTCTACGCAACATGTCTGAAAATTTTGAGTTGATCTGACCTCAGGTCAGGTCACCAGAGGCGGTTTGGTGACGCTACCTCAGAAAAGTTTGCAATCACGCCAGAGCTAGAGTTTTTGACCGATCAATTTCTTCTCTTCAGGGTTTAGTTAGGGTACCAGTATGTGCAATTTGTATATCTCGGAATTTTGATATCGGTGACCTAAGGTCAGGTCAATTTCGCGACCTCCCCATTATAAGTCAATGGGGGAAAAATCAACTCCCTGTTTTTACCACTAAAACGGGTCGGAATGGCCCCATATACCATACATGACTTCATATACGATCAACCTTCACTACCTTGAGGTCTGTTTTGCTGTTGGGCAGCTGTGAGGTCATGTGACGTCATCAAAGGTCACCAAAGGTTTTTGGCCAATAACTCCGTACAGGAACAAGATACAGACGCGTGGATGGTCTCATTGTGTTCAGCTCGTCAAGACGCATCGAATGATATACATGATGACCTCGAGGTCACGTGACCTGAGGTCAACCTTTGACCTTGACCTTTCGAGGTCAACATATATATCATTCGATGGGGATTGACGAGAGGATCACGATGATGCCCTTAGTTTGTTCCTATCTTGACTAATTCGAAAGTTATTCGAGAAAAACTCTCTCCATATCTAGTGCCGCCATTTTGACTTTTTCGACCCCTGTGACGTCATCTTTGACCTGACCTGAAAATGACCTTTGTAAAAATTGTAGATCTTGGCCGTGCGTATCCGATGCCGTTTACCGCTTGTCGCTATCTTGCTTCGTTCTCGAGATCTCAGGGGGGGGGGCCGAATCGGCCCCCCCCCCCGCCAGTTTCTTGTCCCGGCGGAGCCCGCCAGGAATAGGGTTAAGGTAGTGTGCCAGCTTTCTTGGACCGTATGGAGTTAATGGCCCAGATAAGGAGAACCGGATTTTTAGAACTTATCCATACCTTCAAAACTCATGGAAACGTCTTAAATTCTTCAAATTTTGAGTACCCCAGTGCGAAATTCGCCCCGACGGGTTGTCGGTCGTACCCCAACCACATTTCACACCACTATGAACAATAAATGCACACACTGAAATCGCTATTACCGATATGCTCATCCAATCAAGTTTCGATAAACCCGTTCATCATCATCTCCTGCGGTTTCGAACACGCCTGTTAGGTGGCTTCTGATGCTCGTCGAGGTCGGAATTTCCAAATACGCGTGGTGCGTCGGGCCGCGCGCTCTGACTTCGGCCAAGAAAAATGCGTCAGCTGATCATTGTCATTTCTGCCACTTGCGTGTGGTGAAATGGGGTCATAACTTATAAGACGGCTTTTTCATATCAATTATTTTACATAAAATCATATTTCAAACCATAAATAATGTTCGACAGCCAAATAAAAGACACAATACCAATACGGGCTTACAGTTTAAGGCTCGACATTGTGTTGTCTACGATTAGACAGCTGATAACTCATTCCCGTACGTCGTATGGTCGTAACACTATAATGACCTTTGCTTATTGTCACAAGTGCGCCGCATTCGCGATTGTTGCCCGACGCCTGTTTGCAGGTGAGCCCACTACAGTTGTTATACATATCTAAAAACCGAAAAACTTTTAGGCGAAAAAAGCACTATTCCAGGCCCATTTTTGATTTTTTTTTTGCGATATTAGGTAAAAACAGAAGCTTCTTATCCTAGGAAAAATAAAATGGGAAATCTTTCAAAGGTGGCACACTACCTTTAAATTTCCGAAGAACCGATGCATGAAACGAGTGCCATAAATGCATGCAGCTGATGTTAGAACAATATGCATTGTACAAATACTTTTTAACCGAATATGTAGGTACATAAAGCGAATTTACGCTTTTTATCCCACCTTCAAAAAAGACCCGTTTAGGATTCGGAAATGTTACTCAGGATATTGTGATGAATTCTGCAAGTTTTTACGCGTTTTCATCGTATACTTTTTGAGATATTGCGACTTTTATATTTCTTCGTGACGTCATTTGGATCGGATCTGTGACGTAATGAAGGATTTACTTCATGTCAAGGTGGGAGAAATTTGGCAGCAAATATATTTACTAACTAATATTTACTTACTGATATAATATATTTATAAATATACGCCGATTTCAACTTATTCGTAAAACATGTCGAACGCGTGAAACGGCTGATGACGTCATCAAATGACCGTTAATAGTTATAAGAGATAGGGCCTTAGCTAAGGCCCACTTTTCAAATGAAGGGAACGAATTTCTTTAACACCACGAAACTGAGGATATTGCGACCAGGATATATAGTGGTTTCTGAACCTGGCCGCCAACTTGGCTATCTCAACTCAGAACTAATGCAAAGGTGGGACAGTCCCTTTAACTCGGCCCTTGTTACGCGTGGAATAATGAATTATTTATTCAGGGTATTCCTTGACATTACAGTGTAGGTTGAGCTGTCCATGTATATTGTATATTGAGAGCATGTATGTAGTTACACGAAGTGCTTATGACGACATAAGATGTGACCTTCTGCTATATTCTTTAACCCGCGTCCGGCTGGGGGTCCTGGATTTCCACGCCCTGCTGGGGGGGGGGGTGTTTGAACACCCCCCCCTTCTAACTCGGCTCCTGGGCCACGTAGCGATACGCGGAAGGCGGCGTTCGAAAGAGCGTCAAAAATAATGACGAAATCACTTGGTCAATTTTTTGGTCAGGTCAAAGGTCAGGTCACCAGAGGTCATTGAAGGCAAAATTTCGCCGATTTCCATGCATTTCCATGTGTATCGCCGATTTGAATGTCGAAAATTTTAAAGAAGCCAACGCATAACTCGGGAACCAATAGAGCTACAGCACCGCAGAAAAGCGCATTCGATAGCCCTATTAACGCCCTTTCTGAGTGATTCTCTCATATTTGACCTAACGTCAACGGTTTTGCCTGCAGGGGGCAAAAACTGCAAAAAATAGCCGATTTTTTCGCAAACAGTTCTTCTGCAATAACTTTTGACCCAAGCCCTGTACGAGCTTACTTTTACCGGCATCGTGTTCCTCTCGTCAAGACGCATCGAATGAACTATAACTTGACCTTGAAAGGTCAACTTGAAAATTTGACCTCAGGTCAAGGTCATGACCTGACCGGAAAGGGTCATGCTGCATATCATTCGATCCGTTTCGTCGAGCTGAACACATCTAAGGCGTTTTCATCGCTCTAGCATGCCTCTATCAAAAGTTATTTGCGAAAAACTGTTAGATACCATTCGTGACCTAAGATGACCTCAGGGCATAAACAAGGGTCACGGACACCATTTTCATGTTCATTTGTGTCTAAACCACTTGTAATTCGGTGTTTGGGGATGTTTATAATGTCTCTCGTCCAAAAGAGGCGCATTTCAATTTTCTCCCATTGACTTATAATGGGGAGGTCGCAAAATTGACCTGACCTTAGGTCATCGATATCAAAATTCTAAGATTAACATTTTGTACATGCTATTGCTCTTAGCAATCGCTGAAAGTTTCAAAGCGATCGGTCACTCGGTGTAGCTATGACAGACATTGAAACCTTTTATGAGGTGAGGTCACTTCAAGTGACCTGGTGACCTGACCTTGAATGACCTTGGTCTGAAATTTTCACAACATGTGTAGAATTGATGTATGATAAGGTGAACCAAAAACGGCGGCGCTCCGCACCGCCGTTTTTGAGATATTCGCGAAAAACCACAAGGGGTGTTCAAACACCCCCCCCCCAGCAGGGCGCGGGTTAACGTCATTTCTACCATCAGAGCAAAGCCATCGTCATTCGCAATCACTTTCGATTCAAGCCTACGGTCCACACACCCAGCCAATACTCTACTAGTGCAGCTTCGTATCTGCTGAGCATAATCCTCCGAGGGTGACCGTTTAAGCGACTGGTTGGCCTGTGGCTCTCCCGTGCCAACAGGATTGGATCAGTTGCTGCTTGCGGCGCACCATTTGGTGGTCAGCATAGCCCAATTTCTCCCTCGCTTCCTCTCATCTCATTGCCCTGAAATGGTTTGAGGTGACGACCGGCCTAGACCAACCAGGGTATATTGAGTGAAGGGTAGGACGAACTTTGGTAGGAATTTCTAGTATAACTACTAGAAAACCTACTATATGTGGTCGGGACTAGCAAAAAGTTAGTTCAAACTAGAATATGGTAGCGCATATGGTTGGCAGTCGTGACGCGCACGTGACATTCATTTCTTAAATAACAGGTTTTAGGGGCCGATTAGTGCGCAGATACATTCAATTAGCCATTAATAATTGATTACGCAAACATTCATGATTCTACATCATTCAATTCTAGTCGAAATCACACGGCGCTCCCAGGATTTGAACTCACGACCCTCGGATCCGTAGCCCGATACGCTACCGACTGCGCTACCGAGGACCGCGCGCCGACGATCGGAGAGGCGGATCGCGGGTGCTGGCGTGCAGAGAAATCTTTACCCTGTACGCCGTAGAAGATCGGCTGGGTTTCGTGAAAAATGGTAGAGGAATTGTCGAAAGAAAATTCATCGATCTATCATTTGAGACCAAGAACCATTGATTCCTTCAAAGGTTGACCGAGATATCGCTCGCCGAAAACAGGCCATTTAACATGTAAACCCTATGGGCTGGTAGGAAATGTACGCCGTGGAGCAGCAGTGCTACCAACTAACTTCGGCGGGGGCCGAGACCAACAAAGAAAATTAGGTAAACAAATAGCATTACTGCCACTGACCCCTGAATTTCGAAGTGTTGTTTCGGACAATCAAAATACTTAGGCATTCTATAGAATGCCTGGGAGCTTAACCCTCGCCCGCACATGGGGGGGGGGGGGTGCCACCCCCCGCCCTGAATAGAATAGAAGGCTGAATAGAAGGCTGATTTTTCGTATAGCTGCTCCTCTATCCTTTCTTGATGTCCACTGAAAATTTCAAGTTTCTGTGATTTTTGGTTTCGGAGATATGACCTTGTTTTTTCAGGTCATGTCATGACCCAAATGGCCAATTCTCAACATCTTGCGTTTGCCATGGGCCTTGTGAGCTTTTAACACCTTGATTTCGGCCTTGTTTGCCAGTCTTACCTTCCACCTATCATGGAACATGTTGTTCGACGATGTACAGGTGTCAAGGTCAGGGTCAAGGTCAACCTAGGTCATCTAAGATAATTGCGTTTTAGGCAAGCTGAATTTACTTTTTGTGAAGTTTTTTGACTGCATTTTTGGTAAAAGCTTCTCAGATCATGATTTCATGTAATATGGACACAAAAACAATCGGTGCACACATCAGTTTACACACAGACACACACAGACATACAAACACATATAATTGACCTTGACCTAACTTGACCTGAAATGACCTCAGCAGCAAAAATCTGGTCGGGTAGTGTGACAAAGAGGTTCTAGCTGGCTTGGCACCAGAAAACAGCATCGTCATCGGTATATGATAAGCAGCGCACTTGATATCCAACGGTGACCCAAAACAGCAACATTTTTTAGTTTGACCCGACCTGGAAGGTCAATGACTGACCTGAGAAGGTAAAACTGGGTATCATTGGATTCGTCTCTTCCCAAAAAATCTTTTTGGTCTTTACCGCTAAGCTCTATCTCCAACAGGAACGAAATGGCGCGGGGGGTGGCAACCACCACCACCCCATGTGCGTTCTAGGATGGGAAAATGGCATGTGCGGGCGAGGGTTAAGCCATGCATTCTATAGAATGCCTAAGCGGTCAGGGATTCTGTAGAATGCCTAGGGATTCTATAGAATGCCTGATTGTAGGAGGTCTACGATATTGCTATGAGATGTACTATACAGAAGAGGAGCAGCCTCAAATCCAACCGAACAACCAACATACCATGAAATGTACAGTTTGCCTGTGCCGCAACCCTGCACGAGACTTGACATTGATAAAAATGGAAAGGCCACTTGAATATCATTATTTGTGTTCTAAACTAGTCGGTAATACAGTGAACCGCCAATGGTAGAAGGCTCTGTGGCTCCCCGTTCCCTCAACACTAGGTCCTCATCAACTGATAAAAGTTACGGAGCCCTATTCTCCGTTATAGTGTTAAAGGGACAGTATCATCGAAAAAAAGTCAATGTATGGAGCTGATTTTTTTTTACTAGCATTTCTTATTTTCCTGAATCAGAAAAACATAGTTTGAGGACCGAACTCGGTGAAAAATATTGCAACCACATTTCATTTTCATGATTCATTTTCATGAGCGAACCACCACTATACAAGCATGGCCGCCATTTTGGAAGCATGCAAAATTACTACAGAACTGGCGCAGATAATACATTATTGACGCTACGCTTACGCGGTCGTTCTTCTGATTGAGTTGTCCTTAGGGAGAGGTAGCCTTAGGTATTGCCTATAAAAATATCACGTAACAATTAGAGGGAGTGACAATTGGACGTGACAATTGACAATGGGAGAAAATATCACGTGACAATCACGTGATAAACGTCATACATTGGAGGGAGATTGTGATTCAAGCTGGAGGAATTCCTTTGTTGAGCCGCTAGAATCCGAAGGAAACAGCGGAAATTGCCTACGACTATTTAATGAATTTAACGGTGATGAAGAAGTGCGAACAACGTTTTGGCTTTATTAAATTTGATGAAATGACCAGGGTAAAAGTTTTATTACTGGCGGTCAATTCAAAACGGCGGAAACATTTAAACAGTGAAGATAGTGAAGCACGATTCAAAGTGTAGTACACCTTTCGTACTTTGAGCGGCGATAGCGGGATAACGGTGTGGAGCTTCGAGGATCGGTCTTCAGTTCCCGGACCAGAAAGGTGGGGCCTATGCAATGTCAAATTTCATCAAAATGGTGATACTGTCCCTTTAAAGCTGGAAATCGACTGATGGCTCTTCGACTGATGAATGCTGACGCTGTTCGCGGTAAGCATTTACAGCTATTCTGAATAGGCTACCAGCTCTGTACTTTGTAGACAAACATTGCGCATAAGACATCATTGGAAAATTGAATGCTGTTACTAATTTAATATTTGTGCTCAGGCATCTTGTATTTTGAGGTTTGTCGTAGAAATAAAATGAAAATATGATACAAAACTTAGCAGTTATCCTGCACATGCATACTTGCGTTGAAACGCTTATCTCTGGCTCCCTAAATCGCTTGTACAGCTATTGTTCTGGCTCCGATATTATCAGCGAATCGGCGCATTTTACCAGCCCTGAACAATCATGGCAGTTGCACCATCACGCAGATAATTCGAATAAATCATGATCGCCAACCAGATTAGCTTTTACAGCCCATATACAGGGTGTCTCACAAAAAGTGTACAGATTTAAAATGAAGATATTTCAGCATATAAGCACGCGCTCACGTCAAATGCAGGCTTAAATTGAACCTTAGCTCGTGCAAATTTATTTGACATACAATTTGTTAGTGAGTCATGAGACAGTTAAGTGAAGAGGAAAGGAAAATAATCGTGAAATTTTACCTTCAAACCGGTTCCCTGGTATTGACTCAGAGGAAATTTAGGGCTCATTTCCCTACAATAAGAGAGAAACCGCCGGCAAACACAATAAAACGGCTTACTGAACATTTCTTGGCTCACGGAACAGTCGGAAATCAAAACACTGGAAACAGCGGCCGCAAGATAACTGCCCGAACACCTTTGAAAATCGGACAAGTCATTCGACGAGTTGAGGAAAAGCCTGGAGTGTCCGTGCGGCACCTTGCGCAACAAGTTGGACTCAGCCGCTGTTCCACGCATCGGATTCTTAGGAAGGACCTGAAGCTTAAGGCATACAGGCTATCGACATCTCAAGAGCTTTCCAAGTCTGATTGCCTACAACGGTTGGAGCAAGGCCCTAAATACAAGGTTGCACGGACTTATTTCTACTAAACCTACCAGAATATAGTTTCACGGTTGATTATTTAATAATTCAATCAAAATTTCTTTATTATTATCTCATGATCATTTATCAGCAATTTTATAAATCAACTTTCAATTTGCTTGCCTTTTACTAGCAAAATAACTTTTCTAGTATTGGCTCAACATAGTGGTGTAGCAGTAGGAACCACATCTGGCAAAACCCCAATACCTACATACAGGAGAAAAGCAGCCACCAGGCGTCGCTACAGTCGCAGCACAGATGTCGCGCGCGTCGCCAATCGCCAAACTACCGATTGCCATAAGGATGCATATGTACGGATATGTAACGGAAATTCGCCCTTACGGATTATGCTTACATCCTTTGCTTATCAGGTCAATGGTTGGAAATTGGGAGGGTCTCGACTATTTTCGACCACGGATATGCCTTTATCACATGATGAGGAACATGCTGATAAGCGTTTTGTGTGTCACAACAGCACAAAAGTATTTTTAATCATTTTTCAAAAATAGCCGTTCTGCCGTATCTTTCAGTGCAAGGTGCCGTCGGTCATCCCCGACGTGACGTCACGCCGGGGATTTCCAGATTTTCCTACTAGACTTCGACGCCCCCTGGGTTGGAGTTTTGCCGTTGGTTTTTAGGAAAGTGCTCGTCTTGCCCCAGTTTCATCGGCAACATTTGGTGGTCCGACGAGGCACACTTTTACCTTCACGGCTTACCTAATCGTCAAAACCACAGACACTGGGGCAAACACCCGCCAGAGAAGACTTTGGAAGTCCCATTACATTCTCCAAAAGTGACGGTCTGGTGCGCGCTTAGCGCCCAGGGCATAATCGGACCGATCTTCTTTGAAGACGGTGACGGAGAACCAGTGACGGTGACTTCAGACCGTTATCTGGCAGTGTTGAAGCGCTTTTGGCGGTCTCTCAACAGCAAGTGCGCGGACACCATTTGCCTGCAATGGTTCCAGCAGGACGGCGCTCCAGCGCACACGTCAAGAGCCACGATGGCCTGGCTGACCGAGCGCCTGGGAAGCCGGCTGATCTCCAGGCGGGCCCCCCACAGATGGCCACCCCACTCACCCGACCTCACCCCCATGGATTTCTATCTATGGGGGTATCTGAAGGATGTCGTGTACGTGAAGGCGCCGCACACGCTAGACGAGCTCAAAAAGGCCATCAGAGGAGCCATACGCGGGATAACCATGGAGACATGCGCCCGTGTAGCCCAGGTGAGGAGACCATGAGGCGCGCCACCACGTGCGCTGAGCGCAAAGGCTGTCATTTTGAGCATCTAAAAAAATGAGCGCAGAGCTAGAGTATGGGAAACTGATTCGGTATGTGAATATAAAGATGTGCAAATGATATGCGAATAAATTTGCAAGCTTTGTGCTTTCCAGCGATATTTGTGTTTTTTACGTATGTTTTTAACTTACGGAGCTATTTAGTATTTACAAAACAAATATGTACACTTTTTGTGAGACACCCTGTATGTCCATCAGTTAAGTTAAAAATACAAAGAGTTGAATTAAAGGCAAATAAATGTATTTATATAAAAAACCACCGACCGCAAAACATCTGCTCACATGTGCATGCACACTGCACAGGTCTGGCCCACCTACATTGCGCGCGCAGGGGAAGGGAGGCGTCTCGACCGCGGGTATAGGCACGATTACTGATAAGTGCGTCCCGCAGGCCAGAGTGGGCCTCACTCACAGCACGAACACCGCCGTTCACAGATTTCACTATTCACTGCACAAATGCTGGAACAGCCCTCGTCGCTGCTCCATGCTGCACGGGGTTCGCGCAACAACTGCTGGTTCGGAACCGCCGGGGCCCGCTAACGGCCGCCGGCGACCGCTCATTAGTCCGCCGAGTCTGACGTTCAGGCGCAGATGATCATGTGTATGCTGACCAGCTGACCAGTACAAGTCAGACGCCGGTTACATAACCATGCGGCAACAAGTTTCCAAAACTGGTTAAGAAACAAACGTTGAAACAAATGTAGAGTTGGTCTGGATACTGAGAAGTGTTTCCGGCTGACCGGCTGACTGGTGTCTCCGTCTGTCCGGCAGGTGGGGCAGGCGGCAGCACGGCACCGACCACCAGTCCACTGCCGGCCCCGTCGACTACCGCACCGGCGTGATCTCACGCTCTCGCCTGCGCTCTTCGGCCGGACACGTGCGGTAGTGCCCCCCCCCCCCCCGTCCCGCCCGTGTCGTTCCCGTCGTTGGGGTGCCACAAAGCACCGTACTTCCACGTCCAGCATGATTCGGTCGCATACCGGCGCCAATTTGTGTGGGGGGATGGCCAGTCGTGGGAGAGCGGTCACTGGACAGTGGTCAGTCGTGGGAGAGCGGTCACTGGTCAGTCATGGGAGAGCGGTCACTGGTCAGTGGTCAGTCGTGGGAGAGCGGTCACTGGTCAGTGGTCAGTCGTGGGAGAGCAGTCACTGGTCAGTGGTCAGTCGTGGGAGAGCAGTCACTGGTCAGTGGTCAGTCGTGGGAGAGCAGTCACTGGTCAGTGGTCACTGTCAGTCGGGGGCCATCCCTAGCTGGAGTGGCTGCTGAGCTGGAGGACGCTTGGCCGGCTAGTCTGTTAGCTAGTTGCTGCGTGGGCGCTCTTTGCCGCCCTCCGGGTGCCAGGTGGTACGTCTCGTGCAGAGTCAGACGGCGCGTCAACTTTGTGCTGCCGGTGTAGAAATTCGGTAACTTGTTTCGGTTGTTTGTTCCTCAGTGCGCTTATTATGTGTGGTGCGGACGGGACGGGCTGAACCGAGCCGAACCAGCGTTGGCAGTGGTTACTGGTTATGGCCTCACACTAATGTGATGTCGTTTTGTATTGTATACTACGTACATGCACATTGCACGCTGATGAGGTGGCTGCAGTCATGCTGTACTGCGTGTACGATTGCGATAACTGGCTGCCGCGTCGGCGCGCACCCCACTCGTGCGAGCTGGCGGCCATGTACCTACCTGCCTACATATGCAAGGAGGCAAATGTATATTGTAGATGCTGGCATACCTGCAATTTGGCGGCTAGCAGGCCACTAGTTGTACTCGGGCGCAGTACTATCAGGGCTTCGTAGCTATAGCAGCGCATCGGCGGTCGGCACGGAGCGCTCCAAAGTGGTCTTCAAAATCACTTTCAGGCCCATCGGCTATTTTTCCTCGATAATTTAGTCACACGCCGTAGAAATGCATAGAATATTCTCAGGATCGCTTGTCATTTGCGATTAAAAGGACCGGCTCCCACCTTCAAAAAAGTCAATAAATTGGCATGAAAGTGATGTAGCGTGGTTCAGAAGGAGCAAAAATAAATTTACCGAATTTCGCTGACAAATATTCACCGGTTTTTGAGATATTAGCCCCCGCCGGCACAGGCCATTTCGCGTCCTTCGACAGCACAAGCGTACGACCCCCCCCCCCCCCCTCGCATTTGGCCCCTGATCGAGCTAGGCTTCGCGGAAAACGGAGCGTGCTTCCCATGACGAGAGGAAGCCGATGATACCCAATTTTAAGGTCCTAGGTCATCGGTTGCCTCCAGGTCAAGTCAATGACCCAAAAGTCGGGAAAATTTGGACCTGTTAGATCGTCGTTAAGTGTGGCTGCTTTGGGGTTTTTCGGGGTGCTGATCACGAATATCATGTTGATTTTGATCGCAGCTGATGTCTTCATGCATTTAGACCAGGTGGGGTCAGGTCAGGTCAGGACAACCAGTAGGGATCCTGCCGGGTATTCGTAGTACTTGTCAACCGCGTCTGACAGCTTCGTGACATGTTACGAAGGCACCAAAACTACTTCGTAAATGTTCATATAGCTGCTAAATTCGAATTCAGCAAAAAAATAGTCTAGAAACACATGAGAAAATCGAAAAAGTGTACCGAGGTCATCAAAGGTCAATGACCTGACCTGATCTCCAGGTGACCTTGACATCCATCCTAATGCATGGGAGCAACATCAAATCACATGTCTGAACGCTTGAAACCATGAAAAGACTACAAACGCGCGGCTAATGCGAGCCAACATACTAATCGCGATTCGCGATAACTGCCGACATGCCAGTTAGGTAGGGGAAGGTGGGGTAAGACGAACCAGCAAGGTTCGAGGCCGCATATCTCGCTACACTGCTCTCTTAACTCATATTGTTTATAGTCAGAGTCAGAGTCAGTCATTTATTAGAATTCTCCACATGGTGGGTATTACGAATTCAGTCATTGTACACTGGTAAAAGCATGGTTAAAAATGAGACACATTGCAAGACCTAAAACATTTGGTTTAACCCTCGCCCGTATTGGTGTTTTTCCAGCCGCGAACGTATAAGGGGGGGTGGGGGTCCGTTGGACCCCCCCCCCCTTGCCGTTTCGCCCCTGATCGAGCTAGAGCTTCGCGGAAAAAAGGAGCGTGCTGCCCGTGACGAGAGGAAGCCGATGATACCCAATTTTAAGGTCCTAGGTCATTGGTTGACCTTGCAGGTCAGGTCAATGACCCAAAAGTCGGAAAATTGGGACCTGTTAGAACGTCGTAAAGTGTGGCTGCTATGGGGTTTTTCGGGGCGCTGATCACGAATATCATGTTAGTTTTGATCACAGATGATGTCTTTATGCATTTAGTCCAGGTCGGGTCAGGTCAGGTCAGGTCAACCAGAAGGGGTCCTGCCGGGTATTCCTAGTAGGTGTCAACCGCCTTTGACAGCTTCGTAACATGTTACGAAGGCACCAAAACTACTTCGTAAATGTTCAAATGGTTGCTAAATTCGAATTCGGCTCCAAACAGGGCATATTTTAACAAATTTTTACTGCGTCCCAAAGTTGAGCAGAGGGCACGTGCTACGACTAAGGGCACAGGGCAAGGAACAGGGTAGGGCACTGAGGAGGGCAGAAAGTAGGGCACGACAGGTTACAGGGCATGGCACAGGACATTTTAGAGGTCAGGGCACACAGCAGGGCACAGTTTAGGGAACCGGACAGGGCACAGGGCAGGGACGCAGTGGGTCAAATCAGCAGGGGCTACGTCCCAAGGCGAGGGGGCTGCGTCCCAGAATGGGACGCAGTAAGTGCCTTAAAATATGCCCTGGCTCCAAAAACTGGCCTAGAAACATGTAAAACTCGAAAAGTGAACCGAGGTCACAAAAGGTCAATGACCTGACCTGACCTTCAGGTGACCTTGACACCCACCCTTATGCATGGGGGCAACATCATATCACATGTTTGAACGCTTGAAACCACGAAAAGACTGCAAACGCGCGGCTAATGCGAGCCGACATACGCCGAATCGCGATTCCGGCCAAACATGGTTTCGAAAAGTAGGTCACAGGTCAAAGGTCATTGGGGTCAGGGTCATGAAATTTTCAGGGTAGGTGTAAAATTGAGTTACGCGAGGGTACTGAAAGTTTCGTCGCGATCGGCCGCTTTTTACGCGAGTTATTCGCGAAAAACCATGGGGGGGGGGTCCGTCCGACCCCCCTATACGGGCGAGGGTTAAGACACAGCGCTGGTGATTCACTTGGACCCCTCCGGTGCCATCCAGTCTACCTGCGTGTTAATTGGGCGCTCCAGGCGGATGCAGCCCTATAAGTGAAGCTCCGCTGGGTTCTCACTAGTCGGCATCTGGGAAGATCCAGGGTGCCGGCGGCTGCTGCTCGAGAGTTGCGCAGTGAGACATCGGCTCTCCGAGTGAACATTGCGGTTATGGCAGGCGGACATTTACCGTTCACTGCTCGCGCCACTAGAGCACGGTCGTGCGTGCGTACCATGTCGTCCACTCTGTGCCAGCCTAGTGCCGCAAGTGTGGGCGAGATGTGCTCTGAGCGGCACACCCCAGACACCATTCTGGCCGCAAGGTTCAGAGACTTTTGAACTCGTTGGAGGTGCACTGGGAGGCTCCTCCCCAAACGGACAGGCAGTAATGAATGTGGGGAAGGACATGTGTTTCGACCAGCAGCTTACGTACTTCAGGAGTGAGATGATGACGCACTTTGAAGAGTGATATGGTGATGGCGTTGCACCGCCGAACGACTGCGTCAATATGGGGTTGCCAGGTCAGCTGCTGGTCGAGAAGGACTCCGAGAATTTTCACGGTTTTGGATGGCTGAATGGTTAAGCCGGATGAGATGTGGAAGTCGTGGGTTTTTGCCAAGGTTTGCTTGGTGCCAACGAGAGTAAAGGATGTTTTTCTGGGGTTCATCTTCAGGCTGTTCTGCTGGAACCAGGTTTGGAGTTCGGATAAGGATTCTTCGACGCGTGTTTTGAGGCTGGATAGGCCGACGACAGTGGGAGGGGAGTGGTCGAGGATCTGGGTGTCGTCGGCGTAGGATAATAAGCGGCCGTGGGTGAGGAAGCTGGAGAGGTCGTTGGTCACGAGGAGGAACAGGATCGGACCGAGGATGGATCCCTGGGCTACGCCGTGGGACACGTGGAGAGGGTCGGAGCCACCACCAGTAACCACCTGCCTGCGGTTGTACAGGTAGCTCGCAAACCATGCAGACGAAACACCATACCACTCCAGCTTATTCAGCAGGAGGGCGTGGTTCACACTGTCAAACGCCTTACTGAGGTCTATTGAGGCTAGCGACACGACATGGCAATCATCGACATGTTTATCTATCCAGTTTACCGCGTCGAGCATTGCGTGTTCAGTTGAGTGAGACGGTCTATAAGCGTACTGGTGAGGAGATAAAATGTTGTTCTCGGTCAGATAAGACATCAGCTGAATGGCCACCACCTTCTCCAGGATTTTTGAGAGGACTGACAGTATGGAGATGGGTCTGAAATTGCTGGGATCTGACTGATCGCCTGATTTGTGGATGGGGATGACGCGGGCGAGTTTCCAAGCTTCCGGGAACCCAGCTGTGACGATGGAGCGGTTGATGAGATGAAGGAGATTTGGCCCTATCACCGGAAAACAGTTGACGATGGCGTGAAGCGGCACTCCGTCCACTCCGGCGGCGCGAGAGGAGCTCATGGAGCCGATGGCCTTCGAGGGCTCTGGCAGGGTGACCGGCCTGAGCTCCAGCGCGGCCGGGCGCAGACCCGGGGCGGCCGAGGCCCCGGCGCCGACGACATATTATATATATACGACATATTATAGTCTTCCGAATGCTCAATCCTTCCTCGATTGATATGTGGCAAGAATGAATTTTAAATTCAAGAAATACTAGATGATCAGTTCAGCTGAGCGCGCCGCCGTGTGCGGTCGCGAGCGCTGCTCGCTCCTCTCCGGTCTCCCCCTCGGCCTTTGTTCCTTGCGATTGTGTGGGAGGGAGCGAACGTTTGAACGATTGGCAAGTGAGCTGTGAGAGTGAGCTTTGGAGGGGCGAATCTGTGCGAGAGTGGACAGTGGAGTGCGCGTCCTGACTGTGTGAACTGTGGTGTTCCCACCGACGGCAACAAACACTGACTGACCATGCATCGAGACGTCGCCCGGCTGCTGATCCTACTCGCCGTGGTGCGCGTGCTCTCTCTCGCGTGCATCCCAGCAGCTGCACCGTCGACAGCGGAGTCGTCGCGCCGTCGGGAGCCGGATCGGCAGCTGCGACACCACGTCACCCGCAGACGACCGGCCGACCCGCGGCCGTCTGGCCTGCCCTTGGAGTCGCGGCCCTCTCGGCCCGGCGCGGCCGAGCCTTCCCCGGGCCGCCCGGCGCCGCCTCGGGCTGGCCGGGGTCACCGGTTTGTTCGGCTGACCGGTGACCTCTCGGCGGCTGACACGGCCCTGGCCTGCGGTCACGTGACCCGTCCTGCCCTGCGACCCACGGCGTGTCCAGCCGACCCTGGTGGCGTGACGCCGGCGGTCCGGGGCCGCCCGGTGCAGCGGCCGGCTGACCTGTCATCTGCTCCTGTCAGCCGCGGCCGCCCCGCGGAGCGGCGCAGCGGCGGCCGGCGGCCCCAGCGGCGCGGGGCGCGCGGACGGGGGTCTCGGCGCAGCTCGCGGCCTACGTCGGCGAGCCGCGGCCTGCTGATCGGCGCGCTCAACGTGCAGTCTCTGCGGCCGAAGCTCCTGGAGCTGTCAGAGGTGCTCCACAGACAGAAATACGACATCGTGCTTTTAGCAGAGACCTGGCTCAAACCGACCGTGCCCAACCGCCTGCTGGTCATTCCTGGCTACTCTGTCCACCGCGAGGACCGTCCCGATGGCCAAGGCTACGGGGGAGTGGCAGTCGTCGCCAGGGAGGACCTGACCGTGACGCCACTCAAGCCGGCCACCCAGCGCCCGCCCGACAGCCGACTGGAGACCATCTGGTCGCTGGTGAGAGCGGACCGTGGGCGCCGGCTCGTCCTGTGCTCTCTCTACAGGCCGCCGCGCTACACGGTGACGGCGCTGGACGCTGACTTCAGGGACCTAGAGACGCAGGTGCAGAGCGTAACACTTACTCATCCGACGGTGCCACTTCTTATATGCGGTGACCTCAACTGTGACCTTTTAAAAAGTGCGCCCGCTCCGGCTCGGTCTCGTCTCGAAGAGTTTTTAAATGATTACTCAATGTGTCAACTCGTAAACGAGCCCACTTTTACCTCAGGTTCCCTGCTTGACGTTTGCATCACATCTAGTCAAAACCTAGTCTCTGACTGTCGTGCAATTTACTGCGATTTTAGCCCTCATCACTTCATTCGCTTACGTGTTAATTTGCCTCGTACCCGTCGCCAACCTGTCATCACTCAGTCTCGCTGTCTAAAGCGACTCGATCAGGACGCCTTCCTTTTAGATTTACACTATGCCGACTGGGGTGACGTTTTTAGATCGCCAACCGTGACCGAGAAGTGGGATGCCTTTTTATCAACTTTTACGAACATACTCGACCAGCACGCGCCGCTGCGATCTGTTCGCGTGCGAAACCCGGCGGCCCCTCCCATCTCGGCTGCCACCGGTGAACTCATGTCTCGCCGCCGCGCCGCCTTGCGTGCCTGCGGGCGTAGCTCGGCCGACTACCGCGACCTGAACCGTGCCGTCCGCTCTGCCATTCGCCGTGACACTCGCGAGGGGATTGAGGACCGTATCAGGGAGCGCGGGCCGCGGTCTGTCTGGCAGAGCATTCGGAGCGTGGTGGGTGGGAAGCGCTCCGGTACACCGGTGCTGCCTCAGCTATCCAGCGAGGAGCTGAACCGCTTTTTCGTCTCTGTTGGACCGCGAGTGGCTGCTGAGGTAGCCGACCGGGGCCGGGGCGCGGTTCCACAGGTAGAGTGCCGTCTGCCCAGGGTCGGTGCCTGTGGTTTTAAGCTCTCACCGATTGACATCGACACTCTGACCGGCACGTTGCTGAGTATGCGTAACTCTCCCGCTCGCGGCGCTGATGGTGTTTGTGTTCGGGCGCTGAAGGCTGCTTTCCCTGCCGTCGGCGTCGTTATCCTTCACATCATCAACACCTGCCTCGTCCTGTCAGACTATCCAGCCTCATGGAAACATTCCCTCGTCCATCCTATCCACAAAACCGGTGACCCATCCAACCCCTCTAACTTCCGCCCGATTTCCATCATTCCGATAATTTCCAAAATCGTAGAGAGGGTGGTTCATCGCCAACTTTATCATTACCTTGCATCAAACCACCTCCTATCCCCCAACCAGCACGGTTTCCGCCCTCACCACTCGACGGAAACCGCGCTGGTTACTGTCTCCGACCACATCCTGACAGCCGCCGACGGTGGGGAAATCTCCCTTCTGTGCCTGATCGACCTTAGCAAGTGCTTTGATGTCATTGACCACGATATACTTATCAGCAAATTGCGTCTGCACGGCATCGACACGGCGTGGTTCGAGGCGTACCTACGTGGTCACACGCAGAGTGTCGTCCTGCGTGACGTCACGGGCGCCGAGCGAGTCTCGCCCCCGTTCCCGAACACCATGGGAGTGTTTCAGGGCAGCGCCCTCGGACCGCTGCTGTTTACGTTGTTCGCCAACGACCTGTCGCTACACGCCGCCGATGCTAGAGTGCTGCAGTACGCAGACGACACCCAGGTGATTGTCTCAGGCAAAAAGAGTGAACTCCCAGCACTCATCACTAGCATGGAAAACTCACTTGCTTCTTTGGACAAATGGTTCTGCGCGAATGCTCTCAAGGTCAACGCGAACAAAACTCAACTCATTGCTTTCGGAAACCGCAAAAATTTGCGCAACCTTCCAAATTTCACAGTCACCTTCCGTGACACAACCCTCGTCCCTTGTAACGAGGTCAAAAATCTGGGTGTAACGTTTGACAAAAACCTGACATGGGACGGTCACGTGGGTGCCGTCACCCGCCGCTGCACTGGGACCCTGGCCTGTCGCACGTGCGACATGTGGTGCCGCGAGGTGTCATCACCTCCCTTGTGACAGCCCTGGTTCTCTCGCAGGTCCGCTACTGCATATCAGTTTATGGTAACGGTACTAAAAAGAACATGGTCAGAGTACAGAAGATCCTAAATTTCGCTGCAAAGGTGATTTTCGGCCGAGGAAAATTTGATCACGTGGCGGACCTGCGGGAGAGGCTGGGCTGGCTCGAGGCCCAGCAGCTGGCCGATCACTCTACACTCTGCCTGGCGCACAGGGTGCTCCGCAGAGGAGAGCCCCATTCACTAGCAGCCGTCCTCCATCGTAATGAGGAGGTACGCCAGCGCGCCACCAGGCAGGACGGTCTGCTCAGTGTGCCGAGGTCGAGGACCGAGGCGGGTAAAAGACGATTCTGTGCTAGAGCGCCGGCGCTGCACAACCAGCTGCCACCCGAACTGGTTTCGCTCAGTGGACAGGGCTTCAAACGCGCTTTAAAACGACGAATGCTGTCTTCTATTACCTGATTTGACGCCGTGTATGAGAGTGTGGATGTGTGTGACTGGTGATATGCATGTTGGTGTGCCGTTGCACCTGTAATTTGTATGTATGAGTGAATATTTTTATCCTTTCTACCATGCATGTGACATTGTGACGCGGAGCCAGAAAAGCCACTGCTGCTGTGGAGTGCTCTTTAAATACAAATACAAATACAAATACATGGCCATGTTTGCGCGATAACTGTATAGATTTAACCCGCGCCCTGCTGGGGGGGGGGGGGGTGTTTGAACACCCCCCCTTGTGGTTTTTGGTACACCTTATCATACATCAATTCTACACATGTTGTGAAAATTTCAGACCAAGGTCATTCAAGGTCAGGTCACCAGGTCACTTGAAGTGACCTCACCTCATAAAAACTTTCAATGTCTGTCATAGCTACACCGAGTGACCGATCGCTTTGAAACTTTCAGCGATTGCTAAGTGCAATAGCATGTACAAAATGTATATCTCAGAATTTTGATATCGATGACCTAAGGTCAGGTCAATTTTGCGACCTCCCCATTATAAGTCAATGGGATAAAATTGAAATGCGCCTCTTTTGGATGAAAGACATTATAAACACTCCCAAACACCGAATTACAAGTGGTTTAGACACACTGAACTTGAAAATGGTGTCCGTGACCCTTGTTTATGCCCTGAGGTCATCTTAGGTCACGAATGGTATCTAACAGTTTTTCGCAAATAACTTTTGATAGAGGCATGCTAGAGCGATGAAAACGCCTTAGATGTGTTCAGCTCGACGATACGGATCGACTGATATGCAACATGACCCTTTCCGGTCAGGTCATGACCTTGACCTGAGGTCAAATTTTCAAGTTGACCTTTCAAGGTCAAATTATAGTTCATTCGATGCGTCTTGACGAGAGGAACACGATGCCGGTAAAAGTAAGCTCGTACAAGGCTTGGGTCAAAAGTTATTGCAGAAAAACTGTTTTCGAAAAAATCGGCTATTTTTGCAGTTTTTGCCCCCTGCAGGCAAAACTGTTGACGTTAGGTCAAATCTGAGAGAATTACTCAGAAAGGGCGATAATAGGGCTATCGAATGCGCTTTTCCGCGGCGCTGTAGCTCTATTGGTTCCCGAGTTATGCGTTGGCTTCTTGGAAATTTTCGACATTCGACCTGGAAATCGGCGAAATTTTGCCTTCAATGACCTCTGGTGACCTGACCTTTGACCTGACCAAAAAATTGACCGAAGTGATTTCGTCATTATTTTTTACGCTCTTTCGAACGCCGCCTTCCGCGTATCGCTACGTGGCCCAGGAGCCGAGTTACAAGGGGGGGGGTGTTCAAACACCCCCCCCCCCCCAGCAGGGCGTGGAAATCCAGGACCCCCAGCAGGGCGCGGGTTAAGGTATATGTGGAAGAGGCCAAAAGTTTGGTTGTCAAAACTGGTATGTTTATATAAGTAGGGTTGAGTTTGGCATAGTTAATTAATGTAATTGTATGGTAGGTAGGCATGGCTTTTCGAGAAGCACTACAGATCCAAAAGTTTCCCAGCTTCTACCCTATCCTACCCGTCACCTAACCATACCCTAACCTGCCCATACTCTACCCTGCCCATACTCTACCCTGCCCATACCTACTCTGCCCATACACTACTTATAGGTACTCTAGATGGCCAACTTTGCGCGATAACGCATTGCGATATTCCGAGTAACGCAATACGCAAATATCCGTGAGGATCGGTATGTTCAACTGAGACTAAGAATGATCTGTT
The DNA here is from genome assembly GCF_019059575.1 of Amphibalanus amphitrite. NCBI lineage: Eukaryota > Metazoa > Arthropoda > Thecostraca > Balanomorpha > Balanidae > Amphibalanus > Amphibalanus amphitrite. The sequence goes on along the minus strand of NW_024881718.1, from coordinate 143,256 downwards.
GCTGAGTCGATCCCTAACGGTACGCCAGGTCGTTAACGCAGCCCTCTCGGCAGTTGCCGGCTGGCCGAATGCTACCTAGGGACGAATGCGGGCGAAAAACTTTGCAGCCGACCGGCCGCGAACCATCCGCCAACCAGACGGATACATACTGTAGGTCATTTAATGGTGCTCTACATTGAACACAGTATGTTCTATGGCAGCCGGACGGACGAACATTCAGTTCGTAGCGGAACACGTGGCGCGTACTCAAAGGATTGACTGCGCCTCCGTCCACGTCTGGGGCTGGATCGACGGTCACGGCAGAGGGACACTGCACAGGATCGGCGGCAGGTTCACCGCAGTCGCCTACCAACAGCTACTCCGCGACGAGTTTCTGCCGGCCATCCGTCGGATGAGGGAGACGCCTGTCCTGATGATGCAGGACAACAGCCCCATCCATGTAGCACGGAGCGGCAGCGAACCAAACATAGCAGTGAATGCGTAAACTCAATAAAAAGTAAAAGGGTCGTCACACACTAAGACAATGGCCGACGGATCTGCGTCGCTACTCACTAGTAGCCGGCCCACTGGCCGCCAGCGTCCACCACTCCCTCATCCGAGCTGGCACCGACTCGGCTAGGCGACGGCAGCACTGTGGAGTCACGATTCTTTCCCAGCACTCCTGGATCTCCTGCCACCGTTGGTCGGCCGTGACGCGCCGATCCCGCAGTCGGGGCGTCAACTCCGATGTCATGAAGCCCCAGACTATGGGGTTCATATCTGGGCCTCTGGCCACCCAAGGAAGAACCGTGATCCACGGCTCCTGCTCGAAGAACTGCATGGTGCTCCGTGCTGCATGGATGGGATGGGGATGTTGTCCTACATCATCAGGACAGGCGTCTCCCTCATCCGACGGATGGCCGGCATGAACTCGTCGCGGAGACCGGAGTAGCTGTTGGTAGGCGACTGCGGTGAACCTGCCGCCGATCCTGTGCAGTGTCCCTCTGCCGTGACCGTCGATCCAGCCCCAGACGTGGACGGAGACGCGGCCACTCCGTTGAGTACGTGCCACGTGCTCTGGTGCGAACCGAGTGCCCGTCCGTCCGGCTGCAACATAAGTTATATGGTAGGAATCAAATGGTACATCAAACAACACCAGCGTGCTTTATTTTCTTGGCATTAAAAATGTTTGATAATATACATCAGGCACTAGGCTTGTTCCACAAAGTTGGGGCTGGGACGTTTGAAAGTGCAACCTCGTGGAATATCGGCTTAATACTTAGGTATCTCTAAAATGTCAAAATTAGATATATGCTCATATCGGTTATTATATCAATCAAACAAAGTAAAAAAAATCCAATCACGTTATCTTTTTTCGATTAATTTCGCTAATAGCTATAATGAGGATAAGGTCAATTAAGACATTTTTATTGATAATCATCATGCTCACAGAAACGTTTTTCACATACAAATATTTATGTTAAACTAAATTTTCCTTCGACCGCAACGGCGGTCGCAAGATGGACACCGGTGTCGCCATGCTCGTTGCTTGTCAGCTTTAGAGCCTTATTCCATGAAGCGAGCCAAGAAACAGCGTATTGACCCCAGACCCAAAACATTAGCAACATAATGATTTACTGATCAGGAAGTCTTCTGAGATGTTTTCACGCATCCACTACGAAAATAAGCTCAGGCTTGAGCGCGCTAAGCAACAGCCCATTTTAATCCTTTGATTCGTCGTATTTTTATGGGGCTAAGACAAATATCAACCTGTCACAAATAGCATTTGCGACATATATTTATGTTAGCTATAGCTTTTATCATTGATGCGCAATGAGTTGACATCTTTACCGAGCACTCCAATTCACAAGCAAATACAAATATTAACTATTGGATGCTGAAGTTCTTACCGTCTGATGGTGTCCACCGAGCAGTTGAGGTGGAGCTCCGCCTTGATCTGATTAGCTGTGATTATCGGCTGCCTCGTAACAAGCTCCAGAATCGCTTGTTCTTGAGCCTCTCATTCACAACACGAGGGTGACCTCCTCCATGCCGGTCGAGAAGGTTCCCATCATCTTCGTTGTGGCGATGCCACCAAACAGCAACTGTTGCCCTGTTACGGCCCAACTCGCGAGCTACGGCAGCAATAAACATATTCCGCCGTTCTATCATCTGTATAGCCAGCATCCGCTCGCCCATATCGGCACGGACACCTACACGACCACGTCTGTTCTCCATGGCGGCAACGAGGACGAATAGGTGGCATTCCAGAGCCGCCAACGCACCAGGAATGGGTTCCTTGACCAGATGCGTCACTCAAGGGGCTTGCAAGGGCGATACCAAGAGCGGTACAAAGGGCGGATCTAGTTAAATATCCTTCAAGTTCGGTGTATTGAGGACATTTCCACACAGTGGCTTAATATTTAGTCCGAGTCTGAGTACATAGATAAAAACATGACACAGTCAATATCACAGTAAATCACAATCAAGAGATAGGTATATAAAAACACGGTCCAAAGTCGGACAAACCAGACCCTCGACTAGTTCGACAGCCGGCGCAGAAACTCGGCGCGGATTACAGAGCCGGTGACAGCGGGCGACACTCACGACAGGCGGTTCCACGCCGCGGCCGCTCGGTAAGAAAACGCGCGGCGCGACGCGGACAGGCGGTATGAGGGCAGCTCGAGAGCGCCCGCCTCAGTCGACCGGGTGCTGCGCCGGGAAACCGCTGTACGAGGGATGAACAGGGAGCGGATCGCCGCGGGAGCGTGTGCATGGGTCCCTCAGCGCCCTGTAGACGCCGAGGCAGACACGGCGCTTAACCAGCTCGCGGACGTCACACCAGCCCAGCGCAGCTAGGATCGGCGATATATGGTCATGCCTGCGCACGCCAGAGACAACCCTCGCACCGAAATTCATCGCCTTCTGCACACGGTGAAGGTGGCATGCAGCGGCGCCACCCCAGACAGAGAGGCAGTACAGGATGTGAGGAAAGGTATGACACTGGATAAGGAGCTTAAGGATGTCGGGACTAAGATGATGGCGAATTTTATACAGACATATAAGGGTGGAATTGCACTTTTTGACAACGTTGGAGATGTGCTTTTCCCAGGATAAGGTGGGGCCTAGGGTCACTCCCAGCATCTTCACAAATGGCGAGGGTGTTAGTAAGTGGTCTGGCAGGTTAAGGTGGAAGGATGAGGTTTTCTTAAGGTTTTGGGTAGTCCCGACAAAGAGCAGAGTGGTCTTAGATGGGTTCATTTTTAAGGAGTTGGATGTGAAGTAGGAGAGGACAGCATGGAGGGTATCCTCCTGTCGGGATTTAAGGATGGATAGATCTTTAGGACGGGCCGAGTCAAGTAATTGGGTGTCGTCGGCGTAGGAGATGAGGCGGCCGTGAGGAAGATAGGATGGAAGGACATTTGTGAAGATGCTGAAGAGGATGGGACCGACTAGGGAACCTTGCGGAACCCCATGGGAAAGAGGCAAGGACAAGGAACCACCTCTCACCACCTGCCGTCGACCAGTCAGGTAGCTACGAAACCATCTAGGAGTTAGGACCAATACCATACCAGCACAGCTTTCTAAGCAGAACGTCAGTGGTCAACACTGGCAAACGCCCGGCTCAGGTCGATGGACGTGACGGCGACAACATCGCCATCGTCGACACGCCGCGTCATCCACTCCACCACGTCGATCAGTGCGTCCTCCGTTGAGTGTCTAGATCGGTAAGCATACTGTGACGGAGCTAAAAGGTGACAGCGAGCGAAATAAGATGACAGCTGAGTACAAACAATTTTTTCACACTTTTGATAACACAGGTAAAATACAGATTGGCCTAAAATTGCCTGGTAGATCTTTGGCACCGGACTTGTGCAAAGGCACGACTGTAGCGAGCTTCCATGTGTCGGGAAAATTACAAGAAATGATGGACGCGTTCACAATGTGTAAAATATGAGAGCCTATGACAGTAAAACACGATCTTATAGCCTGCAGCGGTACACCATCATGCCCGACTGCGCGGGACGAAGACAACCGGCTCAAAGCCAGCGACAGCTCCGGCAGCGTGGCAGGCTGCAGACGCAGCCCCGCCGGCGTAACACACGGCGGCCGCGGCGGGAGTGGGGAGGGGTCACTGGCGGACAGCTCAGCAGCGATTCGCGGCCCAACAGCTGCGAAATGGGCGTTAAAAGTGTCCTCTTGACCCGGTGGTACCCCCTCGCCAGCAACAGCTCCACCACGGGAAGGACAGAAAGTGAAATCCCTGATGTTGCGCCAAAAGGCTCGGCGATCGGAAAGCATGTCACTGGCTAAAAAGTCGCGCTTGCACTTGATCAGTCCACTTTTCACACAGTTCCTCAGTCTCCGATGCTCGTCCCTGTCCGTGTCCGTCCGAGAGCGGCGCCACACGCGGTACGCTGCGTCTCGCCTACTCATTAACTCCCGCAGCTCCGGGCCAGGGTATATTGGCTCCGGGCAGTCCTCCAGCCACGGGCAGTGGGGCCGGCGAGGTGTAACACGCTTCACAGGAAAGTGCACATCAAGTACGCCCCACCAGATGGCCAGAAAAGCACTCACTTTGTCGTCAATCGAGACTGAGTCATAGACAGCATTCCAGTCGGCCCGAAGAAGGTCCAGACACACCGTGTCCCAATTTACCTTGCGCCACAGGCGCGCGGTGAACGGGACAGGCCGGCGACCCCGCAGGCCCACGGGCGCCCGGACGATGACGGTGAGATGATCCGTGATGACGTCAGGTGGTGGGACTACCGTCGCGGTGAGGTCCGGGACGTCGGTGATGATGTGGTCGATGAGCGTGCCGGCCGGCTCCAAGTGTGTCGGCTCGGTAACCAGCTGAACAAGGTCCAGCTCGTGTAGAGCAGCCTTGTACTGTCGCACAACTGGGCCGTCTGGTCGCAAGGCATATTTACGTCTGGACAACGAGTTGCGGGGAAAAGTGCTCATTTTGTCGCAGTTTTAGGAGTCGGTGATTAGGCTGGATTTTCGGGTTACTTTTTCGTTCCGATTCCGGTATTTCATAGTGTTTGGCTTTTTACGGAGCGAGCGAAGCGAGCGGAGTCTTTCCTTAGATTAACGGAAATTTCTGAGTATGAGCGGCCGGCCGGCCGGCCGTGCGGACGCTTTTGCGAGGCTTATATCTCAGCAACCACTTGACCGATTTACACGCGGTAATTTTTGTACGGTAGCTTCATTCCTTCTACCAAGTATTGGACTATTCCCGATGCATGTGGGTGACCCCTTATGCTTGTGCCACGTGCAAAACGAAGAGGTGTCAGTTTTGTAATTGTTGCAATATCTCGGTAACTACTTGGCCGATTGCGCTGAAAGTTGGCATGTAGGTAGGCACCCACAAGGCACTGCATATCCATGTGCCAGAGTTGGGGTGCTGCTGCACGTGCGCACGTGCAGGGGTCGTTTCCAGATCTCGAGAACGGGTGGACCGATGGCGCTCAAATTTGGTACACGGTTAGGGATCAGTTAGCAGTGTGCCGTGCACAAGTTAGTTGGGACCCATTTTGCACGTGCGCACGTGCAGGGTGCCGCTTCCAGATCTCGAGAAGGCTGGGCCGATTGTGCTCAAATTTGGCACATCGCTAGAGACCGGTTAGTAGGGTGCCGTGCGCAAGTCAGTTGAAGGTACCCCCTCGCAATTTCGCACGTGCAAGGCCCACCCTCTCGCTCGCTCCGTTAGTCGCCCCAAAAGGCGTTATACTGGTGAATATTTTAGTTTTTCAGACAATTTTTAGGTACTTGCCTTACAAATTTTGTAAAAACGTTTCATTTTTTATAAGCCGACCGTCAGAGTCCTAAAAATACATCAGCACTACAATCATTATAAACAAACAAATGGAGCACCGCTTGGCTCTGTTCCAAGCGTTCCAAGGCTGTTTCGTTTGAATTCCCGACTATTGGAAGACGGGACTTTCTTTCAGTTGCTGTCTAGCCTTTTTTCCGAATGTGTAAGCTACCTATCTTGCCCCACATTGATTTATCTTATACAAAAGTCAGTTGATGTAGATAAGAAAGCCATTCTCACTGACATTTTTTTTTTAAATCAGCAGTTAATTTTATTTTCTGTTTGCTTGCAGAGTTGTTTAAAGGTAGTGTGCCAGCTTTCATGGACCGTATGGAGTTAATGGCCCAGATAAGGAGAACCGGATTTTTAGAACTTATCCATACCTTCAAAACTCATGGAAGCGTCTTAAATTCTTCAAATTTTGAGTACCCCAGTGCGAAATTCGCCCCGACGGGTTGTCGGTCGTACCCCAACCACATTTCACACCACTATGAACAATAAATGCACACACTGAAATCGCTATTACCGATATGCTCATCCAATCAAGTTTCGATAAACCCGTTCATCATCATCTCCTGCGGTTTCGAACACGCCTGTAAGGTGGTGCGGTAGACCGCGCCCAAAGTCAGGGCCCCGGTAACGTGAGGTAGCCGAGTCGGGGCAGCGTGCGCTGACCCAAGCCGGGGCCGCGCGTCCTCCCGGTGTCATGTGATAGCCCGGGGCTGCCCGCGGGGATGCGGTGAACCGCGCCCAAAGCTGCGGCCCCGGCTTGGGTCAGCGCACGCTGCCCCGACTCGGCTACCTCACGTTACCAGGGCCCTGGCTTTGGGCGCGGCTTCTGCTCATACTTTGTGGTGCGGTGGTGATGCGTCGGGCCGCGCGCTCTGACTTCGGCCAAGAAAAATGCGTCAGCTGATCATTGTCATTTCTGCCACTTGCGTGTGGTGAAATGGGGTCATAACTTAAGAGACGGCTTTTTCATATCAATTATTTTACATAAAATCATATTTCAAACCATAAATAATGTTCGACAGCCAAATAAAAGAAACAATACCAATACAGGCTTACAGTTTAAGGCTCGACATTGTGTTGTCTACGATTAGACAGCTGATAACTCATTCCCGTACGTCGTAACTCTATAATGACCTTTGCTTATTGTCACATGTGCGCCGCATTCGCGATTGTTGCCGACGCCTGTTTGCAGGTCAGTCCACTACAGTTGTTATACATATCGAAAAACCGATAAATTTTAGGCGAAAAAGGCACTATTCCAGGCTCATTTTTGATTTTTTTTGCGATATTAGGTAAAAACAGAAGCTTCTTATCCTAGGAAAAATAAAATGAGAAATCTTTCAAAGGTGGCACACTACCTTTAAAGTTGTGGGAGGCTGAGGCATGAAGGTGTACCGAAAGCCGGCGATATTTCTTTTGGTAAGCCTCGCCTAGAAAAAAATACTTGCTTGAATCTGCAAAGCATGGCAAATATTTGATGGACTGCATAGTGCACAATGTACCTGACATGTCAGGATCACCTTGCTCACTAGCCTGTTGTAAGTGCCATTGCGTCAGAGCCCGTAGAAGTGCCGGATCGTGCCTCATGCAACCGTATTATTCTGTGAATGTTATTGGCGGTGACTTGAATCAGCTTTTGCACCACTATGATATTGTGATAGGTTTATATTTAGATATTTTTGTATCGTATGTTAATGGGGCATTCCACGATAGATCGTACCAGGCCCGTCACCCTCATCTCTCAGATTTGAATGAAAATTGGTACTAGGGGTAATCATAGGCTCCAAAAACACCTGCCAAAATATCAGACTTCTCAAATGAAAACTTTTTGAGCTACATTGCATAATATTTTCTAAACTTCAGATCGTAAGGGTGAGTTTGATGAGCTATAACTCAAAAATGAGCTAAGCAAGCAACAAACGGTAAACAGTTTTGAACTAACGATAAATCAAAGATCAATACAGCTTTTTTAAAATTGGAAAGGAAAGTTTTACATTTTGAAAAAGTCGTAATGTTTTTTTTTTTTTAATTGTCTATGACGGCCCTTGGGACCAAAAATTTTTGCCATTTTTATTTCTTCAAAATAAATTTCAGGTCATTTAAAATCGACATGCAAAAAATTAGAAAGGCATTCTTTCTATACGTTCCTCATTTTAATGCATACAAAATGGGTTTCCGGGGGGTCGGTACGACCCCAGCTCGCCGTTTCGCCTCTAATGGAGCTTTTTTTGTGAAGGTTTATGTTTATTCATCATGTTCACAACATCACAACACTATACCACAAACTTCAATGTCGTCCTGCCCGCCCCGCATCGCCCCGCGGGATACAGACTCGGTCTCGCTGGGGCGATGCCCCAGGCCGCCGGCCGGGCCCGCGACCCGTCACCCTGATAGGGTGGCGAGCCGCGCGCCCGGCCGGCCGGCCGACCCTTTATAGGGCCGGCCTCCGGTTAGCCGGGTTGGGTTAGGGGCGGGCAGAGCGCGCGAGCTGCACATTTGCACATGTGCGATAGTTGCACGTACGATGCAAAAAAACGCCGTAACATAACACAACGCCGACGATCAAACATAAACGTTCACATGTCATTTTAGGTACCCCTGGTAATATTCTCATCAATCGGAAAATGAGCCGTGTTTGATTAACACATCCTACTCTTGATGGAATTCAGCCAGTTTGTCTTTTCTAGATGCAATGAGCCGATCTATATGGTACTGCTTCATAAGACGTGCCTTAAATTCCCTGATTGTCAATTCGCTATCGCCTTTCAATTTTTTAGCTATAATGAATTCTTTCCCTAAAAGTGTCACATAATTTACCAATCGAGGTGCATCAACACAACCAAAAATGATGTGCTCTGCGCATACCCTGAAACGATCGCCTGACGCTCCTCGTAGCAAGTTGGCAATATCTTGCCACATTGCTTGCACGTTTGCACAATCCACTAGAAAGTGGATTTATACTATCTTGATGGGCGCATGATACGCAAAGTGGAGAGTCAATCAACTTTCTAGTATGCAAAAATTTTCTTGTTGGTATGTATCTGTGAATAATACGATACTGCAATGTTTGAAGTTTTGTGGAACTGCAGCACTTATAAGGCAGCAATTGAATCTGTGACCATTTGTCATCAGAGAAACGAAAGTTTTCTTCCGCCCATTTAGTCTGGCATCTTGGTTTGGTTGCTTTTGGGAGAAGTGCCTGATACATTGTCCTGCACAACGCAGTTTTCAACTGTGCTGTGCTATCATCTGGCATTCGTATCTCGGGGACCGAGCCACTGTTATCCAGCGCCAGGGTGTGCTGCCTCATGACGACTTTCCATTGGCGTGGGATGGCATGAGCCAAACTTTGATATTTATATAAGGCAATCCGAGTTCCTGGGTGTTTAAGGCCGTTGTACACGGGCAACTCCCGCCGGCAACTCTCAGCAATCGGTTGCTCGGCGACTCTGGGCAACCGATCGCCGGGCAACCGGTGGCAGCACGCGAGCAACTCCTAGCAACACCGATGAATTTGCTTTCACATTGCTGACGTCATAATTACGTCACGCCGAGGAACTGGGCGACTCTCGACAACCGGCATTCCAGCCCACCGGCAACCGGGCGCAGATGTGTTTTGAGGTTTGTGGCGTTTGATATTAAAGTTTTCTGCATATTATACCTATATGTATCGATATGTATTAATGATAGCTTGCCTGTGCCATCGTTCGCTAGTGATGCCACTATTTTTTTAATGCCAAAACGTTGTATTAAAGGTTAAAACAAATATCAAAGGTTGGAGTACGCCATTGTATGTTGTTTTATCTGTGGTGGGTTGATAATTACTAAAATGATAATTAGTCCAAAGCTATTGCTTTATTGAATGGGTGCTTTCAGGGGTCATACAGCTCCCTTCATTGGCCTTGGCTAATGTAGATACGTAAGAACAGTTGATGCACAATCATTTCCAACAGATGTTAAACCACATTGACATGGTAGACATGGAACAAAGTCAAAGATGAACATATTTCTGCAAATTTACTGTCATTGTCATGTCTGATTAAAACATGATATGATATTGTTATCTTGTTACCATGTATTGTTTTTAGATGATCAAGATATTGTTAATTTAAACCAGATAAGGATATTACTATGCAATACTGTTGTCATATTTTGTTTTTCTGATTGATCTTCTGACCTATCTTGGCATATCTTGTTTTTATTTAGAGATGCTGATGACGCCATGGTGATATATTTACGAAAACATGTTCATCTTTGATTTTGTTCCGTTTTTGATAGATATACGTATAGCATTGCGGACTGTGGGTAAACAGTCTATTCAGTGTCCACATCTCATTCTACATCACTGGATAATTTGGAAAAGAGTGGATAACACTTTTCATGAACTTATCCAGTCTGTTCTTGAAAGACAGTGGACTGTGCCTCAACTATGTCTGCAGGGGGCTTGTTCCACGCCTTTACCAGCCTTTGTGAGAAAAACTGTTTTTTTGTGCCTTTAACCTGCAGCTTGTTTTGGTGTCCTCTTCTTGCAGTGTCTTGACTTCTGACAAAAAAACTGACCTGGTTCTACATCCAGCTTTCCTGGCAGCAGCTCTAAAGTTTCAATCAGGTCGCCTCGCTGCATGCTCTCCTCCACACTCAGCAGTCCAAGAGTGTTCAGTCTCTCCTCATAGCTCACCTGCTTCTTGCCTTGAACCAACTTTGTTGCCCTGCGTTGCACTGTTTCCAGCACCCTAACGTCCTTTGTGTATAGAGCCATGGCTTGGAGACAATGTTCCTTCCTATTGTTTTGCATTTGTAGATTTGTAGATAAGCAATTATTCAATGGATACTTTTTTGCACTGGCATCTTTCCAACTCATGAATAACCTTGTCAGCCTCATCCACTACAGCAGTCAGTAGGCAAATGGTAGGAATTGGCTCTTGGGTTGGTAAAGGGTAGGAAAAACTGCATCAGAAGGTGCACCAGTTTTACAAACTGGAGCAGATAAGACATGGTTGGCTTTACATCATTTTACACAAGGAAAAAATCACATTGTCAAAGAGTTAAACTGCAGCTATGCATGTGATTGCATTTATTTGGATTTCATATTTGATATGAATGTGTTAATTTATGATAGCACAACTCTGAAATTAAGAAAAAATCAAGATCCACCTCATCCAAACACATCCAAACATCATGATCACCTTGCAAGTATGAGCATGCCCTTTTGTCAATTGCGTGTCTAATAGTTGCTGTCTGCTTTCAGCCATGGACGGAGATAACGATGCCATTGAAGCTCGTCTGCAGCGCATCAGGATTCTGCGGCTTATCAAGCTCCGTCAGCGCAGAAGACGCCGCATGTGGGTGCGACCGGTGCTGGCTGCTCGCGACGAGCTCGGGGAGTTCAGCCACCTCGTCAGCCAGCTGCGTAGTGACCCAGCTGCCCACCAGCAGTACCTGCGCCTGACGCCAGCCGAGTTTGATTATCTGCTGGGCCTCGTGCGGGACGACATCGCTAAAGAAGTCACCAACATGCGACGTCCCATCCCACCTGACGAGCGACTGGCCCTAACCTTGCGGTAAGCAATTTTGCTGTTTCAGGCTGATTTGTCGTACCAAAAATGGTCATTTGCATATTTAATGCTTCATTTAAAGTGTTCCATGGCGAGGACTTGAAGCAGGTCATTATTTTTTTTTTCACCGTGAGGCCCACCGCCTGCCGGGTTAAGGTCAACTACTGACACCTGTCAAAGTGTCAAGCCCTGAACCGAACCAGGTAATGGTGGGACGTTTGTTGCCGATCAAACTAGAAACGGCTGACTGTTGAGCTACCTATTCCTGTCGTTGCAGATACCTGGCAGCTGGAGGCGCCATGAAAACGATTGCGGAGTCGTACCGCATCGCCCCACGCACAGCGACAGGGATAATATATGAGGTGTGCGAGGCCATATACCAACGGCTCGCCCCTCTCTGCCTGCGCTCCCCGACGCTGAACGACTGGCATGCATCAGCTGACGACTTCTTGGAATTGTGGCAACTGCCAAACTGCATCGGGGCGCTCGATGGCAAGCATGTTGCCTTGCAGAAACCAGCTGGCACCGGTTCAATCTACTTTAACTATAAGGGCTTTTGCAGCGTCGTGCTCATGGCCGTAGCTGACGCCAGATACAGGTGAGCCCGACAGAAGGCTAGCATCTCGAAGTGGATTATTTTACCTCGTATTATTTTACTTAATGTCGCATTGTCATCATCCTTACATCTGAAATTCGACTAAGGACGAAAACCGTACTTGTTGCCTTGTAAACCTCACGTACCCTTGTCGCAATGTTTCCGAGATTTTGTGGGAATGCTTTTTTGTATAAGTTTCCGAGATTTTGTGGGAATGCTTGTTTGAATAAGTTTATGAGATTTTGTGGGAATGCTTGTCGGTGACATCCGCCCCCTCGCCCGTTGGACTTTTGAGTCTGACCCTGTCTAACGACCACCCGGTCGATCATGTCAAACTAATTGCATGTATTGGCATTGTTGCCTCTACCCATCTCGAATTCAATTACGTAAATGATTGGTGTAAGGTAACGATAGCATGAATAATACTCGTATATCCGCCGCTTCCGTGAATGAGTGAAAAGCCACGTTTATTGTGGACCTTATTCGAACACATCTGAATCTGAATCTGAATCTTCTAGCATTAACAGTCCTATAAGATTGCGTGCGCCCTGTTCGCGAATCATTACGGTGATATCTATCATACAACACCCACTGCCTCCGTTTTCAAATCTGATCATTTTGATTAGCCTACTCGATGCTACTGGACACCGCGTCAATCTCGTGCTGACAATACTTTCGTTCTACAGGTTCACCTACATCAGTGTCGGCAGCCAGGGCAGCGAAAGTGATGGCGGCATTTTCGCCAACTCCGATCTGGCCGCACTGCTGCGTCGACACCAGGAGGTGGGCGACGTTCTGCCGCCACCGAAGGCGCTGCCGAACACCGACGAGGAGCTGCCCCACTTCCTAGTCGGAGACGAGGCGTTCCCGCTACAGCGCCACCTCATGCGGCCGTACGCGAGGGCGTCGCTGGTGGGATCGGAGGCGGACCAGCGGCGCATCTTCAACTACCGTCTGAGTCGTGCGCGCCGCTGCGTCGAGAACGCCTTTGGGATCCTGGCTCAACAGTGGCGAATCTACCGTGGGAGCTTGGGCTGCACGCCAGAAAAAGCCGCCTTGCTGGTGAAAGCAACGTGTGCTTTGCACAATCTCCTGCGCCAGCGAGACGTGGATGCCGACAGTGTCAGCCGCAGCTACGCAGCCGTCCCCGCCGAGCGTGACGCCGCGCCCACCCTGCGGGGCATCGGTAGGATGGGCGCCAACAATCACTCGCGGGAGACGGCCCGCGTCCGCCAGGCCCTGACCGCGTATGTGAACGGCGTCGGCAGCGTCCCGTGGCAGAGAGCTGCAGCTGGCCTTGACCAGTGAAGCTGGAGGTGGGCGTGACTGTCGTGCGTGTATCTGTTGTGGGTGCCGCTGTCGCGGGCGTGGGTGTTTCTGTCGTGGGTGTGGCCGCCGTGCGTGGGTCGCATGGAGAGGCGTGTGGTGACGGCGGTGTGCACTGTGGGCCCAGTTCATACGCAAGCTCTACCTGTTATGATTTGTTCATTGTCTTTTGCTGTTACGCGTTGTGCCGCGCTGGCGGCTCCCCGGCCGGCCAGCGGGCCCGCCGGGCCAAAGCCTACCGTCCAGACGATTGTATGGTAGGCGCACTCGGCGCGCCCGCCCATTGGTCGCGGTGTGTCACGTGATTGCGCGGAAGATGTCGAAGAACTGAACGTCTTATTCGAGCGGATCTGGCTGTGCGTCGAGTTGACGCTGACGGCTCGATCCTGGCTGAGCGTCGAGCTGACTGTTCGTTTTACCGATTCAATATACCCTGGTTTACCGGGTGTCCGATTCGTGACACACATCTACCAACGCCTCCAGCTACTGGCGATTTATTTATGTTATGTGCTCATTTTATTATGTGCACGATGAACTGATGTTAAAAAAGTTGGTCATTACGTACTTATCACCACTGAGCTTTCTTTTGTGGTCGTGGACAAAAACGTCTGGCAAAAACAACAGCATACATTTTGCGAACTTTATTACATTTACAATACCAACAGGTATTGTAACAACAGGTAACCCTTACAACAGGTGTTGTAACAATACCAACAGGTAACCAGTGGCGCCAATGGCTGCCACGAGCCGACTGCAGTAGGCTCATGGCAAAACTACAAAACAAAACAGCTACAAAACAATCACAGAAAAAACGCGCGTCTACATCACATCATCACAGATCACAAGAGCTACTGGTAAAGCTCGGCGACCAGGCGCGCCAGCTTGCCGCGGAACTCCCGACGGGCATCGCCCCCACGCTCCAGTGCCTGCATCTCGCTCATGACGATGTTGCCCCAGTGGACGCACTCGGGATCAAACTGGGTGCGCCCACGCCGCATCTCATCCAGTTCGGTGACCAGCTGCGCGTCGACGTCGTCGGTCGCTCGTCGGCGCCTCCCACCGGCACGCTGGCTGGTTGTGGGTGTTGCTGTCGTGCGTGTGGCTGTCGTGAGTGTGGGTGCTGCTGTCGTACGTGTGGCTGTCGTGAGCGTGGGTGCTGCTGTCGTACGTGTGGCTGTCGTGGGCGTGGGTGCTGCTGTCGTACGTGTGGCTGTCGTGGGTGTGGGTGCTGCTGTCGTACGTGTGGCTGTCGTGAGCGTGGGTGCTGCTGTCGTACGTGTGGGTGTAGCTGTCGTGAGCGTGGGTGAAGGTGTTGTAGGTGTTTCTGTCGTGGGTGTGGCCGCCGTGCGTGGGTCGCATGAGGTGGGTGCGTGAGAGGCGTGTGGTGACGGCGGTGTGTACTGTGTCTCTGATTCATATCCATATGAAACCTCTACCAGCGCCGCCGGCGAGGGGACCGAGGAGCAGTCGTCCAGAAACAGAACATCCGTCTCGAGCGGGTCTGGTGCGACGACGAGTTGACGCGGACGGCTCGGTCCTGGCTGCCGGCTGGGTCCAGCGTCTCCCGCGGACTGCGACCTCTCACAGGGGGGAACAGGACGCGGAGAAGGATCTGGTAGCTCCAGGTTGGATGAGGTCCTGAGGACATGTAAAAGGTTGGCATAATTAAGTAAATTACGTATCAATTTCTAAAGGTCTTTACGTATCGTCATGTTTAGTCAGCTCGCTAGATCGCAAAAACTCAGCTAGATCGCAAAATCCGCCGATTCCGGCCGAACGGGGGGAACCAAGTTTGTTTAATAAACTTGGCTATTATTATTATGATGATGATGATGATGATGAACATGACCTGACATATGACGACATAACCATAGGCGTAGGAGCGTTTGAAAAAAGTGTGTGTGTGTGGGGGGGGCAGCATCGGTGTTGAGGAAACCGAAGTTACTTCGAAATGCTTCGCGGCGGCACGAAATTTTGTTGAGCGGGGGGAGGGAGGCGGAGGCAATGCAGTTTTTAGAACGACGTCAGAGATCCGACATGCATTTCAGTTCACCTGCGGCGCAGAGAGTGCATTATTTGGGTGTCATTGTGAATGAAACGTGGTTGTCGTGTGTTCCAGCCCCTTTCCTTTATCCTCCCCGTGCCTACACTAGATTCCTTTCCGACTTTTAAAGTATCCTCTGTCTGGTAGCCCGTCCTGGATCCTTCACATTGCGCTGGATAAGCCGAGTTGATTTCACCCCCGTCTCGTCCTCGCGGTTCCCCGGTATGCCTCAGTGCAACCGGGATGCAAAAAAAAATCATCGCGGTTGAGTTCCGCCCTGACTGCCGCCGTGTTTGTATCGCCGCCAGTGTTGTTGATAGTCGCCGCCGCCGAAGAGATAATATAAAGTAAAATCAATCAATTTTTCTCGATAACGAACCGGCCTTTATTGTTTATTCATCACAGTGGTCATTAACCCGCGCATGACTTGGGGGAAGGGACTCTAAAAGTGACCTGATCTCCGGTAAATTCAGCTAAAAAATGACCTCAAATGACACAGACGACAGTATTTTCGAAATCTACGAGTAAAATGGACCATAAAACATGCGTCACGTGACCGATACATGATATAAAATTTTCGTGACCTAGGATCAGGGCTGCGGAGTCGATGGATTTTAGTGTGACTCCGACTCCGACTCCGGCTTCGAAAATCGACTCCGACTCCGACTCCAACTCCGACTCCAACTCCGGGCGGTTCCATTAAAATACATATCATGATATTTAAGTTCATAAAAGAGATGTTTTTATCTTGCCTGAAACGATCTCCTGTGCGTTCCAAGGCTTTGCGTTGCAAATAAGCGTTAAAAATAGCATGCAGCATTAAAAAAGCAGGTTCCGGGGAATTCACCGTCTGCTGCTTCTTTCGCTGAAAACGTTCGTCCAAAACAGCAAAATGGCCTTTTTTTCGACAAAATCTAATTTCGAGCGCAGTATCGTCAATTAAACAGATGCAGTGCATGACGCTGAGCCATGCAGCGTTAACTCCGACTCCGACTCCAACTCCGGGCAGAACTGTCGACTCCGACCGACTCCAACTCCGACTCCGACTCCGCAGCCCTGCCTAGGATGACCTGGTCTTGACCCGAAAAATTCACAGTTAAGGTTCGGTACCCTCAGGGTATCTAAGGCATATATCAAGGAGTGCGTAAACCAGAAATGATCCTGATCGGACTTGTCAGCCGGCGGCCAGAGCCTAAATTGTGAATAAGCAAAAATGCCGATAATTTTTACTTTGACCTGACCTGTGAGGTCATCAGTGACCTTGAGGTCAATGAAAATAGGTTTCGCTCGACAATTTTTGCAGGGCTATCAGATGGCGTTTGAATTTTGACGATCGGCCCCGCCTAGTTTCGGAGATAGGAGGGGGGGGGCTCTGGAGAGCCCCCCTCGTCAGTCACTCGCGTTATGGAAAATACCCCAGTCATGCGCGGGTTAAATCAATGAGCATCGCGGAACGCTAGGTAAATACTCATAGGTCGCATATTTGTCAATGACAATACAGTGTAGTGTAACTTACTCCGCGCGCCGCCTGACCCTGTCCAAAAACGGTAGGTCGTACGGGTGCGGCCTCCTGGGAGTCTGCTGGGCCCCGGACCCGCTAGGGAGCTTTTGCTTCCTCCTCTGGTACGCCGTTCTCAGGTTTTTGAACCTCGCCTGCGCCGCGGCGCCTGCAACAGTGTAAAACAAATCACATTATAGATCATTGTGCAAACTGGTAAGTACGAGCACAGTTTTACAACAG
Organism: Amphibalanus amphitrite; assembly: GCF_019059575.1. Classification (NCBI taxonomy): domain Eukaryota; kingdom Metazoa; phylum Arthropoda; class Thecostraca; order Balanomorpha; family Balanidae; genus Amphibalanus; species Amphibalanus amphitrite. The sequence goes on along the minus strand of NW_024881718.1, from coordinate 126,186 downwards.
AAACAGATTCAATCAACTGATAACTGATTTTCCAGTAGGTATGACTTCTGAGTGCCCAACTCTAATTTGAATATTGTTTGAACCTTTCATACAACATATCAGCGAAGGAGATATATTAATGTTATCTCCACAGTAGACAACTAACAAGATAAGTAGCCGAACTTAATACGTTTTTTATCAGTTTTCAGTTTGTGCAATGCATTTCCTTGCCCATCCACAATACACTTGTCTTTGCTGGTTTAAATAGCCACGATAGCAAGGAACTAGATATGCATACATTTACATTGCAAGTGCATTAATATTGTTTTGATTTCCATATCGCAGTTGTAAAGTTGGCTATTTTCTTTACTCACTGCTTAAAAAAGAGCTCAGCAATACATACTTGTTAGACCATTGCAACATGGGCCTACCTGAACAGCCACAGGCCTCTCCGACAGCACGCCAAGCACCATCTTTTACTGTTTTATTTGAGTACTGTGGAACACTGAGATCCCACAGTAGAGGGCGCCGCTCCACCTCCTCTATCAGTTGCTGGGTATCTGTGGGCAAAGCACATGCAGGTCAATGCTTACATCAGTGCTTGTTTATTGGGGTTAGGGGCGCATCTCTTCTGAGTTATGACTGATGTAATATCTAGAAGCAATTTACGACATAATTTTGAGCATGACAATCTGATGACATTGACAACCAGTTTGATGGACTACAGTAGAGAAAACATGAAATTTGTTTTAACATTCTGTCAGTTTGTCACTTGGTGAAGGCAGAAATGCAGTAGGTAATGACATCACCCACCATTACCAATCGTTGTAAACTACATGCATTTGCTTTAGTTGTTCAAGAGCTTACCCAATAACAAAATAAGGTTTACTGCACATGCAAAAGTACAATCAAATTACAATCAGCATACATAATCCATTGGCAGTCAAAACAGGCTCCCACTTGAGGTGATATGTACTCAGACGCAAAGTGGCTTAACCCTCGCCGGCAAAGTGGGGGATGCAAGGATGCAAGCACCCTCATGTTTTCCACACATCCCACAAAGGCATACCTATGTTTTAATTTCAACCAAAGACATTTGGCTGAAATTAAGTATACCTATGCGTCCATCCTTTTCCAACTACTCTGAAAATTTTGGGGTCATGTCATGTCAGGTCACCACATTATGTCATATCCTAGGTCATGTGTGTACATAATAAACAGATTTTGTGAACAATCTGAGTGTTCTTGCTCACAGATAACTCAAGATGGTGAGCCTGGAGACTTTGGGATGGTTACCCCTCAGACCTCAGGATAATGTCCGACAGACTTTGTGATGGTGCGCCCTGACTCAGGATGGTGTCTCAGACCCTTGAGATGGTACCCCCTCAGACCTCAGGATGGTGCCCTCAGAGAACTCAGGATAGTGCCCCAGGATAACTTTAGAAGGTGGAGACCCTGGACCGGGGACCCTGGAGACCTTGGAAATAGTACCCCCACCCCACCCCACCTCCTGAGGGACAGAAACAGTGCCTCCAGGAGACCTAAAAATGGTGCCCTATTCTAACACACCTTCTAGATGATGCCCCATTACCTCTGTAATAAAGCTCCTATAGGTTGAGGTGACCTCCGGGATGGTGCCCCAGGAGGCACCCTGACCCAGATGTGACGTGGCCCCCTGGATCCGCTATTGCCTATGACATCCTGCTTTCAGATCCCATTGCCAAACTAAGTGCTTTTGTTGTAGGTTAAGCTCCACATCATTTTTGAACCAAGTACTAATAGGAACTCTCATTCAGTTCCAAGTTAATATATGGGTAATATATGGAGGTTTAATGCTACATTTAAACTTATTAAATGGGGCCTACCAACTTTTGCAGATATCAAAGTTGCATATGAAATATTCCAAATGTTGCACACAGATGGAGCTATGTATTGGGTGTAGATGTGGTCCCTGCCGTACGGTGGTTTTGTCCTTCAACAAAGATAGCTGTGATAGGTATGTTACAAGCTATAACCATTCCAAACCAATGCAATGCAAGCAATCAAACCAATGCACAAGCATTTCTGCTCACCTAATTTTCGGAAACATTGCAAAAATGGCTGAAAATCCTACACAATCCAGAATCAGGATGGACCACCATGGAGGGTCTCAGGATCCAGACTAGATTCTGAGCAATTTTCCAGGGCGCTGTTCAGTCAGTTTTTTTTTATCAGCAGGCTGCAAGCATGCTGCTGGTTCTTGGATCCTCATTAATCGAATTCACGTGGCCTATTCATTTGACCAATGAGAGGCCAAGAAGCGCCAGCAATAACTTCCTCATATGGGAAAAACCGACGGCATGCTGATAAAAACAGCAACCGAGCAGAGCTTGGATTATTTGACTCTGACAAAATGAGACAATTTTTAGATGCTTTGGACTTGGAGGCATTCATAAGCATAACTGCTTCCACAGAAATTTAGCACTTGAAGGTAATTACTTTCGGTTTTCACTGTCAACATGATTTTAGCTTTTGTTTGTCTAGAAGCCAGGCACAAGACTTATCAGGAATGATTCATAACAAAAATTGCCACCTACTTATTATCCATATTTAAATAATATGTATCAATGTTTGAAAGGCTTCTTGGCAAAATGTAAGATCCTTCACGGGCTTCAGATCTAGCACACTTCCCTACCATGGCTAGAGAAATGATTTCAGAGGTGGGGGGGGGGGGGGGACTAGGCCTTCAGGGGCCCTGAAGGAAAAGGGCCCCCAAGTGTCTCAAAAGGCCCAAAATCATATTACCTTCATTATCCATGACTTGCTGTACATAGGAGATAGGTGTCTGGAAGCCAGACTGGAAATAATACACATTGTGCCGAATATGTCCGGCGAAAATTTCAGCGCACGTCCTGCGTAACTTCGCATGCGCCGAATTCGGCGCATGGCGGCGGACGCCATAGCCTTTATATAGCCTTGATCGGTAGATGTGGACATGCGCTTTATTTAAAAAGGGCTTAATTTTCGCACAAATAGGCACATAATTTTTGGCGAAAATCACACAGAAATTTCAGCGCAAAATCACTTGCGCCGAATTGCTTGCGCCGAATTTCGGCGCAAGAGGGTCTCACCGGCGTCCGGTGTAGTGTATGGATGTTTTCCAGTCTGGTCTGGAAGGAAATTATGCCTAGCAAACACCTTTCTGTCAAATTTTAATGTGTGATGAAGAACTTGGTGACAAAATAGATAATAACGGAGGGGCCCTGGTACGACTTGCAGAGGCCCTTATTGGGCTCACGGAGCCGCAGCAGGGCTGAAAATTTACAGAGTCACCAAGTTTACACCAATACATGCCCAAGTGGTTAATTTTCTTTAAAACATAAGTCAAAAGGGCCCACTTTTGTTATATATCAGGCCCCCCAGGTCCCCCCGGAAATGGAATTAATGGGGCCTGGGGGGACGGTCCCGCACGGCTTCTCCGGCTCTGATCCCCACCAATAAATCAAAATTGAGACCAATATCCAACCAGTAAAAATCCCTTTCATATATCCTGACTAGTAATCGGCAAAGAGGACGGTATTTTGTAAATATCTTACCTATTTGCTGCTCCATAGCTACTTGCTCGTACTGCAGGACCATCCAGCAACACCTCAGCGACAGCCAGAAAGTTCAAAATATTCAACTTCTCGGCGATCGAGAGCAACAGCTCGTTCATTGGTTATAATTATCGTGACGTCACGCTCCGCGACCGTCGGCGATCGTCGGATGTTGCCGACATATTGGGCAATTTTTGAACAACCCTGAATAGCATTTGGCAGCACTTCAGCAACCCAGAGCAACAGAAAAGGCTGTTGCCGAGCAACCGATTGCTGGGAATTGCCGACGGGAGTTGCCCGTGTACAACGGCCTTTAGCTTCAAGCTGTGAGTGGGTTATGAGCGCCCCTTGCGAGACTAGATCGCCGACACATTTTATTTCTCGCTCATAAAGTTCTGCGAAAAATATTGATTTCCTATCTATCTTAATATGTTTATTGCGCCACAACCTCTGCTTGTACACCGCTTGTGGCGTGTTGCACTCGTCTTTTGCCTGCACAGTCTCGTACTCTCTGAGCGCAGAAATGTAAAAAGGCGGGATTCCTAAGGCCGACAGATCTTTGGTGTCAAAGTCAGTGCACAGCAGATCTTCCAATTTGAGTTTTCCTATTGTGTTTTGCAACAGAAGTCTCCATGGTGAATGAGTACTAGTTAACATTCTACGACACCAAGTTAGTCTCAGCGCAGAAATATGGCTGGTTGTTGCCGAAGCGTCATTATTCTTTTCCTCAGGTTAATAAATATCTAAAAAGTTAATTGTTTTCAAAACGGGCTTCGCTGAGGAAAACTAAATATTATAACCAAATATTTCGGCTTTATTGATCAGCCTTGTTCACTGGTTTGAAATACATTTTTCTCAAAAACATGACCTAAAAATTCAAATATTCCTATCGTGCCGTCAGTGATGACGATCTTCTAGCTTACGAAAAACCGAACAAATGAATCGTGGTGAAACACATTTCAAGGCACACTGTAACAGGCAAACGCACACATGTTCCTATCTCAACGCAATGTCCCAAATAGGGCTGATGGTGACCTTTCCGATCCCCCTGTTCATTGACGAATTGTGCACCTTAATCTCCAGTGCCTCACGGATAGTCCTACGCTTCCAGTTTCTTTCAACTGCCAATGTTTTCGCGTCTCTTGGATTTAATGATTTGTTGCATGAGTAGGCATGCTGAGCTGTTGCTGACGTGTCTGTGCGGCCATGTTTTAAATCAGCCATGTGCTCCTTCATTCTGGTTGATTTTGGACGTCCACTTTCTCCTATGTAGGACTCACCGCACTCACATCTGATCTGATAGACGGTGCCTTTTTTTCATCTCAGGTGGCACTTTGTCCTTCACCTGCATTAAATGGTCTCGAAGTGTTCTTGACTTGTGTCCCGTTTTGATGTGGTGCTGCTTCAAAAGTCTTGCTATGGGCTCACTTAACCCCTTTACGTATGGAAGCGAAATGTATGTTGTGCGGGTGACCTCATTTTGATTGACTGTATCCTGGTCTGTGTCATCTTTTTGTTGGTTTCGCACATCGAAGCCCTTTTTTATCACGTGGCTAGGATAGCCGTGTTGTCTGAAAACAGTCTTCAGAGGCCTCTTGCACCAAAATCCTCTTGCACCAATGCTTGGATTATTTTGCAACGTATACCCAGTCCAAGCCTCAATTGTAACAATTTGCGTGCAAAATTTAGCAAGCACATGTAGGAGTATGTATTGGGCTATTGCAAACAAATATACCACCGTTAGATTAGCTTATTCTGAAACCGGTTTTTCGATTTTACCTAGCTAGGTAGTTTGGTGCAAGAGGCCTCAGATGTTCTTTCTCTTTGGCTTCTGCTTGTTTGGTACTTGAAATTTTCTCTGCTCGCCGGACTAGATTCTTGATGACCCCCACTTTCATCATTTCTGGGTGGTTTGAGTTGTTTCTGATGTATGCGTCGCTGGCAGTTGGTTTTCTGTAGACAGCGGTGTGCAGACCACCTGTACCGCTCCTGCTAACACGTACATCAAGAAACGACAGCTGGCCGTACGCTTCTCTCTCTGAGGTAAATTGTATGCTGGGGCACACACTGTTCATGAATTGAAAGAACTCATCAAGAGCCGCTTCCCCATGAGACCAAATGACAAAAGTGTCATCTACATAGCGGCGCCAGTATGTTGGCTTGAGCGGTGCTGCAGCCATTATTCTATCCTCTAGATACTCCATGTACGCATTGGCCAGGACAACTGACAAACTGAGCCCCATTGGAGCGCCCTCTACTTGTTCATAGTATATTATTATTTATATTCCATAGTATATTATTATTCATATTCCAGGGGCAGTACTATGAACAAGTAGAGGGCGCACCAATGGGGCTCAGTTTGTCAGTTGTCCTGGCCAATGCGTACTATTGGTCTCAAGATAAGGGTCCAGGCGACCTGTAGGTTTGATGCGGTGAATACCCCCACCTTCGCCACACTCGCTCGGGCTACGGAGCTCCGATCTCGCGACCGGTCACCTGTACTTGTAGACTGTGCCGCATGACATAGCAGTCGAGCGGGCCAGCGGAGCTTAGGCGGAAACTAGCGCCGCGTTTGACAGAGAAGGACGCTTACCATTCCGGCGGGAGGGCCGCTCGCCATTTTAACTCCATGTAGCGTCTCGCTGACAATGAAAGACACTACAGGACGACAATATATCTTTCCGCAAAAGTTATGCCCACTACCTATGACAACACTTTCCTGTTCCTAATCGTGTCCACACCTGAGGGATGACGATTCAGGCTGCACTCCTGCATTGCGCGGTCCTTGGCCGCAGAGCACATGAGGTGACGATCGAAACTCGGGTCACGGATCACCGAGCTACGGCCAGTTTGACAGAGATTGTCCACCTGAACGGCTGCGTCGCTACGTGAATGTCTGAAATTTCTATCAAGGGAGCTGAACCAGACAGTCGGCATGCTCCAGGCCGAAATGGCACAGCGTATCATTGCTGATTGGCTGGGACATCTGCCTTTTTTTGTTTGCAAGTCTTAATTATAGACGAACTGTCTGCACAGTCCGGTGTTGATGGGATTGGCATACGGCTGCTGGCAGTGTTGCTGATCGTTCCAGTTTGCCGGCGTGCGCCTACCATTTCAAACGTTACAGAAATCGCATTGAAAAAGGCGACCGGGAAGAGGGGCCAGTAGTTGGCGACAAAGTTGGCCAAGCGGCTCGCGCTGAAGCGCTATCACATCTCCAAACAGGACCGTGAGACGCAATTGGAAGAGCTCCCCAAGGCTCATTACCTACCTTCGGCCCAATACTAAGCCAACGCATGGTCAATGACATGTTGACATGCATTTTCAATCAGGACGGTGCGCCAACTCATCGCTCTGCCAAGGCCTAGCGGTGGTGCGAATTGAACGTGCCAGACTTCTGAAGGAAAGAGATGCTAGCCGGCTGCCCTCCGGACCTCATCCTGATCGACGAACTTCGAGCTATCGTCCAGCAGGACCTGAACAAACAGAAGCCGGCGGCCAACCTCGGCGCCTTGTCGTTATAGCTCAAACGGGCATGATAAAAAAAATCCAGCCGTATTTACTGCACAACCTAGTTGCCAACATGCAAATTTGCGTTCGTATGTAAGTCCCTGTTCGTGGGGAATAAACTGAGCGCTAAAGAGAATCGCTGTCCCTGTAGTAACTTAGAGAGAACATTTTTTTTTTCTAGAGGATAAAACTTATGCCGGAACATGTAGCTCACGCATCATTCATTGCAGTTTCACCTTGACTGCAAGACGTGGCAATTTGTTTAGGACATAGCAATTAATGTTGTCATGATCGGCATACCGCCGAGAACGTCACTATTTATATCATTATCTTAACGGTTGCATATTTCAACCTTCATAACTTTTAATTTCCTACTGTTTCATATGATTTCATTTATGGCGCTGAACAAGTGTTGAACAGTTTATTTCAATAGCTGCATTGTTAAACCTCCGGTAGGGTTAACCATTAAACAATATGTTAAGTGTTACTCTCGCCCCGTTCGCTATGTGTTCGCTTTATACTTCTATCAAACGTGATATCATTCCAAGAAAGCACTAATAGTGTAGAGTGTAGAAGCCATTCCCACTGATGGGACTCGAAGCGATGCAGCTGGGTAATGCATAAGGCTGATTGGCGAACTTCAGCTTGTAGACGAGACAAGGAAACGTTCTCAAAAATCAAATCCACACGTAACAAACATATTTCAAGAGTGCACGTATTTCGCTGTCGTTGTATCCGTTATTCCTCGTCGGACCTATCGGCTTTCTGAATACCGAGAGACGTCTAGAGTGTGTGTGTGTGGGGGGGGGGGGTCCCCGCCGCCGTTGCGCCCATTATTAAGCTAAAAGCCTTGCAAACAAAAACAATACCCAGCGATTCACAATCAAGTTAAAAGTGTCAGATCAGCATGTGACCTGTGAGGTCAGGTCACGTGCACAAGTACAGGGTGTTCATTAGCGAATGACGTAAAGTAAGCCCCCGCTGCATGGAGCCCCAAATGATCGCCGGCCATCGTGCAGACGAAGCCTTCGACGACTCACGGCAGCTTTCAGTTCATCAAGGGTCTTGGACTCTTGAGTTCGCTCCGCATTTTGAGTTGCTTGACGTTAAACGGTGAAGTCCAAGCAGGAAAAATCCAGACTGCAGAGTGACCAGGGGTGCTGGGATCTTGTTCAGTTGCTCGAAGGTGAAGAGAGTCTAGCAATTCTTCAGTAATCTGTCCGGTATTCACGTTCGCAATGGCTTAAGAAACCTGGAAAGGCATTTTTAAGTATATGGACTTGTGATGTCAATTACAGAAAGTCGTGATACCGATACCAAACCAAATACCAACAGGAACCGTGGGAAAATACCGAAACCGAACCGACTTGGGAATATCAGGGAAATGCCAACTTTTTCCAAAGTCACAGTCTCTTTTACAGTAGCGATGATTCACAATACCAACAAAATACCAAATGTGTTAGCCTCGAAACGCCAAATACCGACTTGGTATCGGTTTGGTATCGGTATGCCAAAAAGTTGGTATTTGATTGACATCTCTAATATGGACAATCCTCCACAAGAAGAAACTGAACTGGAAACATTATCGTCCGATCCTAATGACCGTCATCTTCCCTGACAGCATGGTGTCGAGGCTGGAAGCGTGCACCTTTTGGCTCACGGCTCAGTGAAGCGGAAGAATGGCTCGAAAGGGTGATATTGAGTGACGAAAAGTGGCTCGCGCTACAGCAACCACCCGCAAGAATAATACAGGCTCCTTCGCCGAAGAATCCACACAAGTTGATTCCATACAAGGATGTGCACGGAGCGAAGGTCTTGGCCGAGGTCTGCCGCACGGAGAAGCAAGTTTTCTTCGAGCGACACAACTGATTTCTGTTTGTGGCTTGTGCTATGTAAAATGTCTAAGATTTATCATTCCAACGGTGAGCTGTTTATGCAATATGTCTTACGCCTCTGGCGGGGATGACTTAATGTCATCTTTTATTGATGACCCTGTAATTTAGAAGATAGCGCGTGAATGTTAAAATGCGGTTATCCCGCACCGTAGACAGTGTTTACAATTGCTTCACGTGCAAAGAGAGAAAATTATCAGATGTCGTGTAACTGATTTTTTTAAACGTCTAGACGATTAACAAACTGTTCATTTCGTCTAGTCTGAAATATGTCGTATTTTTATATAAAATGTATTCTTTATCATTAAGCGCCCCAAAGATATCGGCGGTACAGGATAAAATTATTTAACCGCGCGTAGGTAGAAAATATTTTTAACGTCTCGCCTAACCGCTCGACGTTTAAAATATTTGTTCTACCTACTCGCGGTTTAATATATAACCACCTTGTATTTCAGTTGGAACGGTAGTTAATATATATTAAACCGCGAGTAGGTAGAACACATGTTTTAAACGTCGAGTCGATAGGCGAGACGTTTGAAATATTTGTCTACCTACGAGTGGTTTAATAAATTTATCCCGTACCGCCGGCATTTTTCGGTCACTTAAGTTAAAAAATACATTTTATGTAAAAATACGGCATATTTCAGACTAGACAAACGTCTAGACGTTTACCAAATCAGGTAAACGACATTTGACAATTTTCTCTCTTTGCACGTGAAACAATTTAAACACTGTCTACGGTGCGGAATAATGACAAAAAAACTCCAATATCTATGTAACGTCGTTTATGACGTTGCACATGGTTCACAACGCAAAAGTTGAGCATCGATCTTGCAAGGAGTGAAGCGACACGAGCACGACTCCATGTGCAAACGATAGTCGTAAATCATTTTTTTTTTGTCATCAACATAAATTTTAATATTTCCCTTAATGAATTATGATGGTGAGGGAGGTCACGTCATTGACCTAGCTTTACGTGAACTTCTAGAAATTACGAGACATAAAATTTGCAAGATCTTGGAAGAATATGAAGTCCTGTGAGTTTTATTTATCTGCAGAAGTTGGCCTAGCAATGGCGGAGTTGCCAAGCCGCAATATTTTGGGACCGAGTGAAGTCTTCTATGACGTCATAGGTCAGTGACTCGACAAGAATTGAAAATGTAATTGGTCGTTGGTGTCACCAGAAAATCGGCTTGAATCAAGTCAGGTGTGCTATTTTTCAGCTTTCAGGTTTCCTTGTTGAGAGCAATCGCAAGAAGTCTGGGGTAGGTAACACCCGTCACCCTTATCTATGGAAAGTTATGCTTTTGCGGAGCGACCTTCAAAGCTAGTGCGCCCCATGCACTGCGTGTTTTCAGCTTGCTGTCGGGTTTCCAATATATGGAAGCCAGTTACAGGCGTCTCTTAGTCTCTCATTGGTCAATCGCACACAACACGTGTGGTTCATCAACGACCAATGAGAGAGAGAGAGAGAGAGAGAGAGAGAGAGAGAGAGAGAGAGAGAGAGAGAGAGAGAGAGAGAGAGAGAGAGAGAGAGAGAGAGAGAGAGAGAGAGAGAGAGAGAGAGAGAGAGAGAGAGAGAGAGAGAGAGAGAGAGAGAGAGAGAGAGAGAGAGAGAGAGAGAGAGAGAGAGAGAGAGAGAGAGAGAGAAGAGAGAGAGAGAGAGAGAGAGAGAGAGAGAGAGAGAGAGAGAGAGAGAGAGAGAGAGAGAGAGAGAGAGAGAGAGAGAGAGAGGAGAGAGAGAGAGAGAGAGAGAGAGAGAGAGAGAGAGAGAGAGAGAGAGAGAGAGAGAGAGAGAGAGAGAGAGAGAGAGAGAGAGAGAGAGAGAGAGAGAGAGAGAGAGAGAGAGAGAGAGAGAGAGAGAGAGAGAGAGAGAGAGAGAGAGAGGAGAGAGAGAGAGAGAGAGAGAGAGAGAGAGAGAGAGAGAGAGAGAGAGAGAGAGAGAGAGAGAGAGAGAGAGAGAGAGAGAGAGAGAGAGAGAGAGGAGAGAGAGAGAGAGAGAGGAGAGAGAGAGAGGAGAGAGAGAGAGAGAGAGAGAGAGAGAGAGGAGAGAGAGAGAGAGAGAGAGAGAGAGAGAGAGAGAGAGAGAGAGAGAGAGAGAGAGAGAGAGAGAGAGAGAGAGAGAGAGAGAGAGAGAGAGAGAGAGAGAGAGAGAGAGAGAGAGAGAGAGAGAGAGAGAGAGAGAGAGAGAGAGGAGAGAGAGAGAGAGAGAGAGAGAGAGAGAGAGAGAGAGAGAGAGAGAGAGAGAGAGAGAGAGAGAGAGAGATCATTGTATTAACAGACTCGAAGTCCAATAACATGGTTGGCTCGTACATGAGCAAGGATCACACGTCACTGAGATGACAGCTGACGGTCCCACATCCTTTTGTAGGGGGAATATGTATACAAATCACTACCGACAAATTGAGCAATTATACAGTTTTCCGACTTTTCGATGCGTTTAATAAAGCCATAGGCCGACTTCCTGAACATGATGTCAATATTGTCAATGCCTTCGCAGGCGTACATCGCTGATGCACTGGAAAACTTATCATACCCAAAAAATAGTCTAACCGCGTTGTTCAGACAAACCTTGAACTTACGAAACACAGAGACATTGTAAGCTCGCCACAAATGCACACAATATACATTCGCACAGTACGATGAAAAAAGATACCTTTTCACAGAGTACGAACACATTGCAAATTTTCGTAACAGAGAGTTTGTCCTACAGCATAGCAAACGATATTGCTGTCGAATTTCTACATTATCTGATGAGTCATCAGACATTTGAAAACCGAGGTACCTACATTGGCTAACATAGCTCAGTGTTGAACCACACAAAACAAACTTGGGCAAGATCATGTTTTTAAAACATTTTGGTCGCAACGCCATGCACACAGTCTTTTTCGTATTGAAAATCACATCATGCTCTACCGAGAAACGTTCGCACGTGTCTAGCAGAGTTTGAAGTCCATAGGGAGTGGGTGACATTAGCACAACATCATCAGCGTAGGCCAAGTGGTTCAGGCTTCCCAAATATCGGCATCCAACACCAGTTTTGTCCCTCAATGAGAAGATGAGAAACGCCAGCAAACTGACAGCATGCTGATTTGGTGATCAAACAGCGCCCTGACCACACCCCTCCCATCTATCGCTGACACCCTGCTCGGTAACTCGTCTCGAGACGCGATTGAGCCAGGCCCTTCGACCGGTTACCGCCGCCGGCATAATTCCGCCTGATTCCGACTGCACCGCTGGACACCACACTGCGGCGAGCGACCCCGCTGTCAGACTCGGGCCGAACGCACCCCCTCCCCTACCCCCACTCCAGCTGTGGCGAGGGTGAGGGTATTCACCGCATCAAACCTACAGGCCGCCTGGACCCTTATCTTGAGACCAATAGTACATGGAGTATCTAGAGGATAGAATAATGGCTGCAGCACCGCTCAAGCCAACATACTGGCGCCGCTATGAAGATGACACTTTTGTCATTTGGTCTCATGGGGAAGCGGCTCTTGATGAGTTCTTTCAATTCATGAACAGTGTGTGCCCCAGCTTACAATTTACCTCAGAGAGAGAAGCGTACGGCCAGCTGTCGTTTCTTGATGTACGTGTTAGCAGGAGCGGTACAGGTGGTCTGCACACCGCTGTCTACAGAAAACCAACTGCCAGCGACGCATACATCAGAAACAACTCAAACCACCCAGAAATGATGAAAGTGGGGGTCATCAAGAATCTAGTCCGGCGAGGAGAGAAAATTTCAAGTACCAAACAAGCAGAAGTCAAAGAGAAAGAACATCTGAAGACTGTTTTCAGACAACACGGCTATCCTAGCCACGTGATAAAAAAGGGCTTCGATGTGCGAAACCAACAAAAAGATGACACAGACCAGGATACAGTCAATCAAAATGAGGTCACCCGCACAACATACATTTCGCTTCCATACGTAAAGGGGTTAAGTGAGCCCATAGCAAGACTTTTGAAGCAGCACCACATCAAAACGGGACACAAGTCAAGAACACTTCGAGACCATTTAATGCAGGTGAAGGACAAAGTGCCACCTGAGATGAAAAAAGGCACCGTCTATCAGATCAGATGTGAGTGCGGTGAGTCCTACATAGGAGAAAGTGGACGTCCAAAATCAACCATTAGCCGAATGTCGCTTTGCCAAATAGTAGTTCCGTATTGCCGTGTTGCCTCCCGTTGCGCAGTGTATTATTATTTTGCCGTAAAACCGGTCTCAACTCCTTTCCCCGCTTGCTCAGTGATGTTCCATTCTCCTTTGTTAACTGAAAGACTTAGCTGAAAGACCTGAAAGACTGAGCGAGTGGCGAAAGGAGGAGACAAAGGGGAGATGTGGGGTGGGCGGGTGGAAATCGCTTGTGCTTCGCACTCGTAAAGGAAGATGGAAGATGGCTACCCAAGAGGTGGCCAAATTCCTGATGCGATGCGGGGTTTACCCATAACGTTATTTATCCATATACATATTATTATTATTAATTTTTTAATAAATTATGAACTGACTTACGTGCGTCTTAGTACATAAAGCACTTTTGATAAGTGCGATATAGCGACCATCTCTACATCACGTACCTAGTGCCATCTATCGTCCTCCTACGGACCTAAAACTTGCATGGATGTAGAAGTCGCTGCTTGTCGTCCAGCCCTCGCGACCGTCTAATGTACCGTGATCGTCGCGAGCTCCGATACGTTACCATTAGCCGAATGTCGCTTTGCCAAATAGTAGTTCCGTATTGCCGTGTTGCCTCCCGTTGCGCAGTGTATTATTATTTTGCCGTAAAACCGGTCTCAACTCCTTTCCCCGCTTGCTCAGTGATGTTCCATTCTCCTTTGTTAACTGAAAGACGCCAAACACACCAAAGCGACACTCAGGCCCTCCGGCTGGGATAAGTCGAGAATCAAACGCACGGTGCCATCAGGTTTCACTCGGGCTCCGAGAGGGTTGCAACGGAAAGGAGTCATAGGTGGCGTTGGGAAGGGGCCCATGGTGTGTCCCCTGGCGAGTTCTGCTTCTAGGGCGGCGGTTACGGCAGTGGGGTTGGCGCGGGCCGATGCGTTATTGGGGCGGGAAGTGGAGACGGGGGGACCGGTGTAGCCGATGTCGGCGCCATGCTCAAGGCGGTCGAGCACCGGGTGCAACAAAATGGAGGGAACAGCCGGGGTGGCGAGTTGCCGCAGCGCGGAGACATCGATGGGTGTGGTGGGGGGTGGGGGAGACGAGTCAATTGGGCCGACGGCGGCGATGTCGGAGCTTACCGCGTCTGGGTTTAGTGCCAGCGAGACTTCTGCTGTCTCGGCCCGGTCAGCGCGGGCCGATGGGGGATGGACCCTGGCTGGCTCGGGGCCGCCATCAGGCACTGTCGGGCTGGGTGCGGGCCGCGGCAGATGGTGCAGGCGTGCTGGCGCTTGCACGTGCCCCCGCTGTAGCAGCCGGCTCCGTTGTAGCGGAGGCACAGTTCGTTTGGGGCGCCCCCTGGGCGCTGTGCGGCGGGTCCGGCGTAACGGCTGCTGGCGGCGGCCGTTGGGGCGGCGGGTGGCGGGAGGCCACCGGCCAATCCCGTGCTCTCCGTTAAGGACGCAGCGTCATGGTAGTCGTCCCCGTATGTGGCCATGTGTGTGCGGGCTCGCTCATCTAGGTCGCGCAGCGCGCTTGTGGGCAGGCTCTCACCCCGGCTCTGGATCCAGAGTAGGTATGTTGCCCATTGCACCGCCGCGGCTGGAAAGAAGTACGTTCTATATGCGGCGATGGTGGTGACACCCCGCATGTAGGCCGCCGGGCTCAGCGGCGGGTATCGCGTCGGCGCAGCGCCCCGCGGTCCGTCCGATGGCGCGTGCGGGAACACCACCGCCTCTACTGAGGCCACCTTGCTGCGGTCGGCCAGTGTCTTGAGGGCTGTGACGCTGACCGTCGGCAGCTTTAGGCCTCTAGGCGGTGGGGGCTGCTGAGACCGCCGGGGCACGATACTCATGTCCAGGAAGTCCGTGATGGGCTGTCGACCTTGAGTCTTGGAGCGCGTGTGGCGGGTGTGGCTGGTTGCTCGTGACGGCGTCACCGAGCGTCGAGGAGGCGTTGCCTCCGGGCTGTCCGAGCTGATGTCCGTAGCGACGTCTTGTGCTGGTGTGCCGAGACTGGCTGGTCCGGGGTCGGCGGGAGGGCGCGGTGCCAGCGCTGCCTGCAGTGCAGCGGACGAAGAGACTGGCCGTGTCTGTTGCCGGCCTGTAAGTAGTGATCGGGGTGGCGAGGTCAGCCGGCGGGCTGTAGTGAGAGGTGTAGGGGACATGTGCGACCGAGCTCGGTCAGCAAGGCTGGGGCAGCGAGATCGTCCAGCTGTTAAAGCGACGAGGTGAGCTAGCAGGCCGAGTTCGATCAGCGTGCTGGGGCGATGGGTCAGCAAACGGTCTGGGGCACTAAGGTCAGCCAGCGGGCCGGGGCAACGGGCCATCGAGATGGCCGTGTTCAGGGTGTTGAGTGGAATGAGCGATGGGGGGGGGGGGGGGGGGTGAAGAAATAGCTGTGAACATGAGTCGGTAAATCTGTTATGCGGGCTGCTGTTACCATTGCGGAGCAGTGTCAGAAATGGCCTGCTTCACCGTGTTTTGGAAACGTAGAAACTTTGTTCTGTGGACCTTTCCACTATTAAAATGACAAATGTTAGTTAGCTGCTGCTTATTATCACAGCAAATGCTGCTGAAAACGCACACAGGACACAACAACAAACTACCTGGTGATGCCTGGTATGTGATTGAACATTCCTGTGTCACCAAACCTTCAAAATTCTTCTTTTTATTTTCTTCAAAATTCCCAAAATTTGTTCTGTCAGTCAGAAGAACTTTGTGCTGTGAACATAGGTCGCTAAACCACTGTTCTCACGCTGTTGCGGAGTGCTTACAACTGAAACGTGTTAGAATCAATTTCTCGATATTAGCACAAAGTAACTAACACAGATATTTAGCTGCTTGTTCGGCGCATTAAAGCAAACCATATTACCTGAAAACGTATGAAACCAAACCATATGCAAACTAGAGAAAAGAGGGAAGTTTAGTCATCATCTGTTGATCTGTTTTATTGGATTCATTTATTCGTTTATTTATTTATTTAAGATTCTTTCCAAAGCGTTGAAAGGAGGTTAGGTAAGACACCTACTCAGTACTGAGTGAACATGTTGGCTATCTTGCTCGGGCTCATCAAGCAATGTTGATATGCAAATTGATGGTATTGTGTACCTAGATCTCATAACTATTTGCGATTGTAGTTGTATACTCTTGGATCTAAGGGTCTTCGGTTTGTCTGAATGTAAGCCGGCTTTTAATAATTGCCAGCGGGCTGAGGGACACAAGGTGTACTGGCCAGCGGACCAGGCAGTCGGGGCAGCCAGCGGGCTGAGGGCATGAGATTGGCCAGCGGGCCGGGCAGCAAGGGCAGCCGGCGGGCTGAGGGGGCATGCGGTCCGGCCAGCGGGCTGGGCAGCAAGGGCAGCCATCTGTCTGAGGGCAAGAGGTCTGGCCAGCGGCCCTACAACAAGGGCAGCCATCTGGCTGAGGGCATGAGTTCTGGCCAGCGGGCCTACAACGAGGGCAGCCAGCGGGCTGAGGGCGTGAGGTCTGGCCAGCGGGCCTACAACAAGGGCAGCCAGCGGGCTGAGGGCATGAGTTCTGGCCAGCGGGCCTACAACAAGGGCAGCCAGCGGGCTGAGGCAAGAGGTCTGGCCAGCGGGCCTACAAGGAGGGCAGCCAGCGGGCTGAGGCAAGAGGTCTGGCCAGCGGGCCTACAACAAGGGCAGCCAGCGGGCTGAGGCATGAGGTCTGGCCAGCGGGCCAGGCAGCAAGGGCATCTGTAGCGGGCAGAGGGCATGAGGTTAGCGGGCCGGGCAACCACCTTGTGTAAGGGTCGGTATGGCGTTGGTAGTTTGTAAGGGAGAGGCGTATTAAAAGATACAACTGTCATTGGTGCCAGTGCAGGGCTGGCTAATCAAGGGCGAGGGGGTGGTCAGCGTGTGAGAAGTAGGCGGACCAAAATAAAACTTATCTGCTGGGAATCGAACCCGGGACCTCCTGCGTGGCAGGCGAGCATTCTACCACTAAACCACAGATGCCTTACTGTCCCAGATAAACCTGTGATAAAGCAGGGGGGCGACACGGCTATTCGCGCAATGTATTAATTTATGGGCCGCGCGGGGCCTCGCGATGACGCGGCTGGAGGCAACTGCTCAGCGCGCTAGGATACTTCTGGCGGGGCGGGGCGCTGAACGGTGTGCAATGAATGGGTTATGGTCGGGCCGACAGAGATAAGGTATTGAATTTGAATTGACATCAGCAATCGGGTGGGGAAGGAGAACGTTCCTAATCGAGCTTGGGTTGGGGAAAGCCGAAAATATCGCGATCGGCTCATAGCTCAGACAGGGCCGGGTGCCGTACCATGTGTTGTATACAATATACATATTTAGGCGGGCAGACAGAGATGAGTTATTGGATTTAAATTCACCTTACCATCGGTTTCTGGTGGGGTTTGAAAATGGTTTTAGTCAAGCTCGGAGTGGGGCAACCCACTGGCGGATCCAGGGGAAGGCATTTGGGGCAAATGTCTTCCCCCACATTGGCAGCGCCCGAAATCGCTTTTCGAGAATCAAAGAAAACTTCACAACTTTTCTGAGGAAATGTTGGTTAATCACACTGCACAGCAGTGCGCAAGGAATCGAAATCAGAGTTTTTTTTTATTAATTCCGAGAAATCTTTTTGGGGTAAGCCTCCGCAGTGTCCAAGACCGCTTCCTGGATCCGCCAGTTGTGAATAAGTCACGGTCGATACCGAGCTTCGGCGGGACCAGGCGCTGTATACGTTGTTCTTTCAATGAAGAGGTGGACAGACACCTAGCCCCACATCCTACTGCTATGCCCGTGCTTCTGTGGGTGAAGCACTAAAGCATCACGGAATCCCACAGGACCTGCGAGTCGACGAGGTGGGCCGCTTTGGCCGCCGGGTACTGCAGCTCCCTGGAGTTGCCTGGGACCGATGGCAAAACAACAGCTCCGGCGGTGCCCCTATGGGCCGTAGTAATTAGCGAATTCTGTAACGTAGAGATCATATCCTCAATAATCTCCATTACCATTTTATATTCCTAAACAGTATGACAGAACAATTATGCTTGCCTACGTTCAGGCATTACCTCTGATGGTCATACGTCCAGTACAACATGTGTTGTCTGTCAAACAACAATCGACGACGGGATCTCTTCTCATTATCTCTTAAGCCATCAGTTGTCAATTCACCCATCCCGTTTCCCTAAAAATAGACGGTCAGATTCGGCCTGGGTCCTTACGACCCCTCTAGATTCGCCAGAGACGGGATCGGATCGCCGTTATTGCACCCGTCTTAGTGTCTTTAATACTATGACAGCTTCGACCACGGACTTCGGACGGGGTGATCGTTCCACGAATGTACGAACCATCCAGGCCTAGAGTGCATCGAGGTTTAAAAGAATGCAGTCTGTAGATCAATAAACATAACAATGGTGGTATACAACCACATTAAAATATCTCCCCGGCTCCCGCAACGTTCCAACGCCCCTCCGTTATGCATTCGCCTTGTGTGTCCGCCGAGCCGGCTTGCCTCCAATGACGTCATCGGCCGGCCGGCGGCGTTCAAGGTCAAACGGCTGGTGTCCTTACCTGGAGTTCTATAGCCTTGTGATAAAGTATATCAACACAAACAACCCCATGAGAAAACCCGGGTGGCAAACACAGACATTGTTGCATAGAGGCGAGATGTTAGCCATGTAAAGGCAGGAGCCATGTAAGTGAGAGCTGTGGTTGCGACGCAGGAAGAGGGGCTAGTATAGAGCAAATAGACCCCCGAGTGGGGCCCCGTGTACGATCGCACTGGACGTGCGGCGAAAATGGCGCGCCTTCACAGATGCCATACCGTTAGTTGTCCTCGAATAATTACAAAAGGGTAAAATACCTGGTTGTTTCCGGCGACGCACCATCCTGCAGCGGCAGGTGAGGCAGTTGTAGTGATCAAGGCGTGAAAATACACGTTTGCAAATCGCTAAATCGCTTGTGCTTCGCACTCGTAAAGGAAGATGGAAGATGGCTACCCAAGAGGTGGCCAAATTCCTGATGCGATGCGGGGTTTACCCATAACGTTATTTATCCATATACATATTATTATTATTAATTTTTTAATAAATTATGAACTGACTTACGTGCCTCTTAGTACATAAAGCACTTTTGATAAGTGCGATATAGCGACCATCTCTACATCACGTACCTAGTGCCATCTATCGTCCTCCTACGGACCTAAAACTTGCATGGATGTAGAAGTCGCTGCTTGTCGTCCAGCCCTCGCGACCGTCTAATGTAGTTACCAGAATGAAGGAGCACATGGCTGATTTAAAACATGGCCGCACAGACACGTCAGCAACAGCTCAGCATGCCTACTCATGCAACAAATCATTAAATCCAAGAGACGCGAAAACATTGGCAGTTGAAAGAAACTGGAAGCGTAGGACTATCCGTGAGGCACTGGAGATTAAGGTGCACAATTCGTCAATGAACAGGGGGGTCGGAAAGGTCACCATCAGCCCTATTTGGGACATTGCGTTGAGATAGGAACATGTGTGCGTTTGCCTGTTACAGTGTGCCTTGAAATGTGTTTCACCACGATTCATTTGTTCGGTTTTTCGTAAGCTAGAAGATCGTCATCACTGACGGCACGATATGAATATTTGAATTTTTAGGTCATGTTTTTGAGAAAAATGTATTTCAAACCAGTGAACAAGGCTGATCAATAAAGCCGAAATATTTGGTTATAATATTAAGTTTTCCTCAGCGAAGCCCGTTTTGAAAACAATTAACTTTTTAGATATAGAAATATGGCTCTTAAAATCCAGCGCATTCATACCGCCTTCAGCGATTGTCTGGCATAATACACTTCTCTTTACTTTTGGTGGCCGCTTTCTCCAAAGAAAAGCAGAGAGTTCCCTATCGATGTCTCGGCAAACTTCATCGGGGATGTAATACGCTGACGCGAGGTATGTAAATTGACTGGCCATTAGCATTCTCACTAACGTTATTCTGCCTTTGAGACTAAGGTCCCTCACCTTCCACATATTCATTATGTTCATTTTTCGAACTTTCGGGTAAACGTTATCTTCTAAACAATGCTCTACTGGCGAGAATATAACACCCAGCGATTTAAATTGTTTTGTACATGTTTTCCCGCATATTGGCTCATGACTCATCCTGTTTAGACCAAGCCAGACGATATATGCCGTGTCCCGCGTGTTGGCTCGTGCGGTTTTATTGTTGGTACCATCGATTACGACACACTCAGACGAACGATTGTCGGAATGCGTAACACTTCGGCCTGTGGCATGGATGGTTTATGCATACGCACCATCAAGCTATGTTTCGACGCGATTGGAGTGCCGTTGCTGAACATCGTGAATACCTGTCTGTCAAACTGTGCTTTCCCAGAGGCGTGGAAACACTCCATAATCCATCCTATTCACAAATCCGGTCCTTGTTCCAACCCAGCCAACTTCAGACCTATTTCTCTAGTCCCCGTCATGTCCAAAATCGTCGAGAAGGTCGTTCAGCGTCAACTCTATGCTTATTTGTCATCCAATCATCTCTTAGCTTCAGCTCAACACGGTTTTAGGCCACGACACTCAACAGAAACTGCATTGCTCAGCGTATCCGACCATATTTTATCTGCGACAGACAGAGGTGATCTTACTCTACTCTGTCTGATAGATTTAAGTAAATGTTTTGACGTTATCGACCATTCCAAACTATTGACCAAACTAGAGCAGCATGGAGTTGACGCTGAATGGTTCCGCTCTTACCTATCAAACCAAACACAGAGTGTTTCCATCACTGACCCTGTTTCTGGTCGAAGGTGCCTCTCGCGACCGCTGCGAAACAGTGTGGGGGTGTACCAGGGGTCTGCCCTCGGGCCATTGTTGTACACAGTGTTCGCCAATGACCTGAGCCTCTGCGCGCCTGATGCCCATGTCGTCCAATACGCCGATGACACGCAAGTGCTTGTGTCCGGCGGTAAGGATGACATTGCGGCTCTGGTAGGGCGCATGGAGAGCTCCCTCACGCCTTTGGACGTGTGGTTCAGGGCTAATGCCCTGAAGGTGAATGCCTCGAAAACCCAACTAATGGTATTTGGCAGCAGGCCGAAACTCCGCAGTGTCCCCACGATCGAGGTGCGTTTCCGTGGCGAGACTCTACGCCCGGAACGGAGTGTGAGAAACCTCGGCGTGATATTCGACCCTACTCTGTCATGGGACGAACACGTGGCACATGTCGTGCGTAAGTGCTTCGGAATGTTGATTGCCCTCAGCCATATCCGGCATTACCTCCCTCAGAGGGTGATACCAACAGTTGTGCACGGTCTAGTACTTTCTCACGTTAGGTACTGTATAACTGTGTTCGGTAATTGTACTGGCAAAAATCATAGGCAACTCCAAAAGATTATTCACTTTTGCGCGAGAGTGGTTGCTGGGAGACGCAAATTTGACCATATTTCGGATATTTTGAAAGGTCCTGACTGGTTTGCATCTACACAGCTGTCGGATTACCACACACTTTCTCTAGTCCACCGAACACTCCGGTGGGGAAAACCGGCTCCACTTGCCTCACTTTTTATCAAAAGCTCGAATTTACGTATACGACAAACGCGACAGGACAACAGTTTTTACCTACCTCGCATCCGATCGGAGGCAGGTAGACGCCAGTTTGCGTACCGGGCACCGCAGCTTTACAACGGTGTGCCGGTGGAGCTGACTGCCCTCAAGCATGATGCTTTCAAAAAGAACTTGCGTCTTTACCTCAAGAGAGAGTACGAGTAGGGGAGAGTGGGGTAATTTGGCCGCTTTTTTTAGAAAACGATGTAACTAAAAATTGACAACACATTTCTGCATTTTCTCAACGCTGCCAGGTGTGGCATACATTTTACTTTACTGGACAGTAAACTTGAAATGATAGAGTAACTACTTATATTGAAATTGTGACGCATTACAAAGGTCTGCAGAGCGGCCAAATTGCCCCACTAGCAGGGTTATTTGGCCGGGGGTGTGGGGCAATTTGGCCGGTGTTAGTTTGAGGCCATGATTTTTGTTATAGGCGAGTCAGCTTCACATTCAGCAATGACGCGTGTCCTACGAAGCATTTGAAGCGTTTTGGAGGTTGACTCAGCAGTCACAGGGGTCGAAAATAGTCAAAATAGCGGCTCTAGATGCGACGACAGTTTTTTACGAATAGCTTTTGAAGTAATCAAGCTAGGCCAAAACTAAAGGTACCATCGTAATTCTCTCGTCATTCCGCATCGAAACATGTATGTGTTGACCTCGAGAGGTCAAGGTCAAAGGTTGGCTTAAGGTCACATTACCTCAGGTCGCTTGACCTCAAGGTTACGTAAGTTCAAGGTCATCATGAATATCATTCGATTCGCCTTGACGAGCTGAACACAATGAGACCATTTGCGCGGCTGTATCTTTTTTTCTGTAAGTATTTATTAGCAAAAAAGCGTTAGGTAACCTTTGATGACGTCACATGCCCTTACAGCTGTCCAATAGGAAATATGGCATCAAGGTAGTCAAAGTTGGTCATGAATTATGTCCTTTATGGTATAATTGACCATGACGACTCGGCCGTCCCAGCCTAGTGACCCTGAGCGCACCGGCCAAGTTGCCCCGCTAGTCCCGGCCAAATAACCCCACATTGCCATTCTGAACATTTTTGTCTATAAAGTTGTCATGGCTGTACAGAACTAGATGAAATTGCTCTTGGAACCGCTGAACACCCTCAAGAATGGCGCTATAATGTTGGAATTTGTTTACAGCCCAAATACTACATGTTATACAAATTTTTAAACGGAAGTAAAAGTTACCATTTTCTAACGAAATTCACGTTTTATTAGTTTTGAATAAAACTAAGAGGGGGAAAGTTTTGACATTTGTCCTCGAGTTAGTTCTGCCGATGACAAATGAATAGAGACTAAAGTTATTTCATTCACTTTTATCAGCTTTCGTACAGGTGGGGGCGGCCAATTTACACCACCGGCCAAATTACCCCACTCTCCCCTAGGTGCTGTTCCGGTATAGTTACCTATCGTCTGTGAGGCTTATTTACCGCTTGTGAAACTTGTAACTTGCGCTGTGATGTTTCTCTTTTTCTTTTATTATGCGTTTTATGTGTGTATGTGAATGTATGTACCTTTTTACCCACTTTTACTACTGTTCAGCGATTGTGACACTGGACTGAGAATAGCCACGGTTCCTATGGATGGTCCAAAGACGTTCAATAAATAAATAAATAAATAAATAAAGCCAAACAAAGTCCGTTTTTGACATGTTGAGCCGAAGACCAGATACCTTGCCAAACTCATCCAACAAACCTAGTGTTTTCCCCGCGGACTGCTCATCTCTAACGAAGATAGTCGTATCGTCCGCGTACTGAGATATTTTCAACTCCATCCCATTAACTGAAATTCCAGCTATTTCGTCGTAATTGCGTAACTTGCATGCAAATGTTTCCGCTGCAAGGACAAACAAAAGCCCGGATATTGGGCATCCCTGTCTGACGGCTCGGGATGGTTGAATCCATTCAGACGATATGCCGTTATTTAATATTGCCAATTCAGTCTTTTCATATAATATGCGAATCCATCGGACAAACGATGATCCGAAATTGAACGCTTTTAGTGCCCTGAACAAAAAGTCGTGCTCGACTGAGTCGAACGCTGCAGCGTAATCAAGGTTCATCAAAATACCCGGCAGTGCTTTTTCTTTACAATAAAACATGACATCAGATGTTAAAGGTAGTGTGCCACCTTTGAAAGATTTCCCATTTTATTTTTCCTAGGATAAGAAGCTTCTGTTTTTACCTAATATCGCAAAAAAAAATCAAAAATGGGCCTGGAATAGTGCCTTTTTCGCCTAAAAGTTTATCGGTTTTTAGATATGTATAACAACTGTAGTGGGCTCACCTGCAAACAGGCGTCGGGCAACAATCGCGAATGCGGCGCACTTGTGACAATAAGCAAAGGTCATTATAGTGTTACGACCATACGACGTACGGGAATGAGTTATCAGCTGTCTAATCGAAGACAACACAATGTCGAGCCTTAAACTGTAAGCCCGTATTTGTATTGTTTCTTTTATTTGG
This sequence comes from Amphibalanus amphitrite, assembly GCF_019059575.1. Lineage (NCBI taxonomy): Eukaryota > Metazoa > Arthropoda > Thecostraca > Balanomorpha > Balanidae > Amphibalanus > Amphibalanus amphitrite. The sequence continues at coordinate 102,051 of NW_024881718.1, read as the reverse complement.
CTGTCGAACATTATTTATGGTTTGAAATATGATTTTATGTAAAATAATTGATATGAAAAAGCCGTCTTATAACTTATGACCCCATTTCACCACACGCAAGTGGCAGAAATGACAATGATCAGCTGACGCATTTTTCTTGGCCGAAGTCAGAGCGCGCAGCCCGACGCACCACCACCGCACCACAAAGTATGAGCAGAAGCCGCGCCCAAAGCCAGGGCCCCGGTAACGTGAGGTAGCCGAGTCGGGGCAGCGTGCGCTGACCCAAGCCGGGGCCGCAGCTTTGGGCGCGGTCTACCGCATCCCCGCGGGCAGCCCCGGGCTATCACATGACACCGGGAGGACGCGCGGCTCCGGCTTGGGTCAGCGCACGCTGCCCTGACTCGGCTACCTCACGTTACCGGGGCCCTGGCTTTGGGCGTGGTCTACCGCACCACCTAACAGGCATGTTCGAAACCGCAGGAGCTGATGATGAACGGGTTTATCGAAACTTGATTGGATGAGCATATCGGTAATAGCGATTTCAGTGTGTGCATTTATTGTTCATAGTGGTGTGAAATGTGGTTGGGGTACGACCGACAACCCGTCGGGGCGAATTTCGCACTGGGGTACTCAAAATTTGAAGAATTTAAGACGTTTCCATGAGTTTTGAAGGTATGGATAAGTTCTAAAAATCCGGTTCTCCTTATCTGGGCCATTAACTCCATACGGTCCAAGAAAGCTGGCACACTACCTTTAATCTGAGATTGTCTGCTATGTTTCTACCACTCAGAAAACCCGTCTGCTCGGGAGCTATCAGTTTATCAATTACATTAGACATTCTTCTAGCCAACACTTTTGCTACGATTTTGTACAAAACGTCTAAAAGGACGATGGGCCTCTTATTGTTGAGCATTCTTTGATCACCTCTTTTAGGCAACAAAACTATATAGCCTCTTCTCTGCGTAATGAAAAACTCTCCCCTTTCGAAGGCAAAATTAGCGTAACTAACAATCAGCGAGCCCAAAACGTCCCAGAAGGCAATAAAGAATTCCTTCGTAAATCCTGATGGACCTGGTACCTTGTCATTCGCCATAGATTTTAGTGCTGCAAGGCATTCGTCATTAGTAATTGGGCCCTCACAGCTGTCTCTTTCACTGTTTGTTAGCTGTGGGATGTGTAAATCAGCAAAAAAGTGTTCCAGCTTCGTTGCAGACGCATTATCCCTCGTTGTTGCCTATACTTTTTTAAAATGGTTCGTGCAAGCCTGAAGGATGGCAGCGTTCCCTGTTACCTCATTTCCATCGTCATCTTTCAGCTTTCGAATTGTACCGTCATCCTTCCCTCTCGACTGCAGATTTAGGAAGTATCCTGTGGGCTTCTCTCCCTTTTCGGTCCATTTTGCTCTACTGAAAAGCATCGCTTTCCTAGCCTTTTGCTCCTGTATTTCCTCCCACTTATTTTTATAGTCATTATATTCCGCTCTTACGTCCGTTCCTTGCTGTATTTGTATAATGCAACGTACTAGTATAGACAACAAACTTTTTTCCTCTTTGTTGCGCTCCATGGCAAGGTATTTGGGAGTAGAAATAGTCACCGCACGTATACTTCCCATCAGTACTTCTACTAATAAGCCGGGATCCTCGATGTCATAAATTCCGGTCCTAGCTCTTGTCTGTTCAATTTCCCACATAACCTTTTCTCTAAATTCTTCGTTTTCTAGCAGGGAAGTATTAAATTTCCGAACTCCCGGTCCGCGTTTATCCTCGCAAATCTTCAGACTCAATCTAATCATTTTATGGTCTGATCGGAAAGCTGGTCTCACTTGTACTCCTGATATACCCTGCGCTGCTACAAGTCGGCCCCCACCGAAGTTAGTTGGTAGCACTGCTGCTCCACGGCGTACATTTCCTACCAGCCCATAGGGTTTACATGTTAAATGGCCTGTTTTCGGCGAGCGATATCTCGGTCAACCTTTAAAGGAATCAATGGTTCTTAGTCTCAAATGATAGATCGATGAATTTTCTTTCGACAATTCCTCTACCATTTTTCACGAAACCCAGCCGATCTTCTACGGCGTACAGGGTAAAGATTTCTCTGCACGCCAGCACCCGCGATCCGGCTCTCCGATCGTCGGCGCGCGGTCCTCGGTAGCGCAGTCGGTAGCGTATCGGGCTACGAATCCGAGGGTCGTGAGTTCGAATCCTGGGAGTGCCGCGTGATTTCGGCTAGAATTGAATGATGTAGATTCTTGAATGTTTGCATAATCAATTATTAATAGCTAATTGAATGTATCTGCCCACTAATCGGCCCCTAAAACCTGTTATTTAAGAAATTTAATAAATGAATGTCACGTGCGCGTCACGACTGCCAACCATAAGCGCTACCATATTCTAGTTTGAACTAAGTTTTTGCTAGTCCCGACCACATAAAGTAGGTTTTCTAGTAGTTATACTAGAAATTCCTACCAAAGTTCGTCCTACCCTTCACTCAATATACCCTGGCTACAAGTGATTCGCTTATGAAAATGAAGTCGATGCGCGACTGTTGTAAAGCTGCGGAGGCGCCGCGCTCCCATGTAAAGCCATTCGTGCTCGGGTGCAAATGCCTCCAGGCATCTACGAGGTCAAACTTATCAAGAATTTCGGCTAAACGTGCGCTCGTAACGGTAAGTACGAATCTCGCGGAAGTATCTAGTTTTGACAAATGCGTGTTAAAATCTCCACAGATAATTAGATCGTTTGAGTCGTTTAAGCGTAGTAGCAGTTGTTCCAATTTGTTCAAATAAGCCAATTGCTGCGCTTGTTGGCTGCTGGTGGGCGCATAGACTGCAGCGACGTAAATGAGTCTGCCAAGACAGTTTAGCTCTGCAATGATGAGCCGACCATCATCCTCAAAAATCGTTGACTTCACTTTACTCTGCATTTGGGTTGGGAGCAGCAGTGCTACACCTCCTTGGCTTGTTGATGCTCCATGACTAAACAAAATTTTTGATCCCCATTCAGCACTCCAGAAACGCTCATCATCTTTTTTGGAGTACGTCTCTTGTAGAGCTACAATGTGCCCGGGATACGTGGTATGTAAATGTCTAAATAAGGCACGTCTTTTGACCATGTTCCTTATACCCCTCACATTTGCTGTGATAATATTTAATGTTTCAGAACCCATTGCGGCTCATAAATATAACGTGATATGTCCCCCCTCGGATACAAATGATAGCGCTATAACAAATGAACAGGTAGCGAGAATTACAACCATCCTGAGTTTCACGAGGATCGTATTTTGGTATGAACACATTAAATGCCAAACAAATATACGCACATACAGAACAAAATGAGGGCACTTCGTGCATCCCACCATGCACGTAGCGTTGGCAAAGCGCCACTTCCCCACCGGCTCCCACCCTCCCCCCATCCCCACCAGCCCAGCCCCAACAGACAGGTCCGACAGACAGTCCGCGCTCCAGACAACGATGGGCCGAAACAGGGGCGCGTCCAGTTTGCGGGTCAGGTAGGTCATGGTCCTTAGCTGCGAGCGGTTTCGATCAACTGTGGAATCTCCGACACGTCGTTCACACGCATTTTAGTGCCACCTCTGTTAAGCCTGCAATAAACCGCGCCCGCGTTTGTGAATACAGTATTCACGCTCCCTTTTTTCTTCTCAGCCAACAGTGCCTGGAAAATTTTCATCCTGTTCACAGTGAGGTATTCACTGATGAACAGCTGCTTATGCTCATCCGCTGCGCGACCAGGAGGTCGCCTGAGCGAGATGCGTTCATAGTACACGGTCGTCAAGTTACATGTAAGTGAATCCTAATCTATAATCTAAGATTCGGAATCAGGTGAGCCCCTACGATTTGGACCAAACTTAGTCAGTGGATAGTACGTAACGTCCTGATTACGATGCACCCAAAATCTAAGCTGGGCCCGCCATATTTACGAAGGTACGGATGTTTGAATTTCAAGGTCATTCGGGAGAGCCCCTACGATTTCCGTCAAAATTTGTGTACGGACACTCTAGATGCTCCTCATTACGAATATCACAAAATTTAAGCTCGGCCCGCCATATTTACGAAGTTACGGAGGTTTGAATTTCAAGGTCATTTGGATGAGCCCCTGCGATTTCCGTCAAAATTGGTGTACGGACATATTACATCCTCCTCATTACAAATATCATAAAAGTTAAGCTCGGCCCGCCATATTTTTTATGTTACGGAGACACAAAGTTACGTAATTTCAAGGTCATTCGGAGAGCCCCTCCGATTTTCGTCAAAATTTGTATGCGGACACATTACATGCTCCTCATTACGAATATGGTAAAAGCTAAGCTCGGCCCGCACTATTTCAAAAGTTACTGACGTTTGAAACTCACTGGAATTCAAACATCTCTAACTTTTGAAATAGTGCGGGCCGAGCTTAGCTTTTACGATAATCGTAATGAGGAGCATGTAATGTGTCCGCATACAAATTTTGACGAAAATCGGAGGGGCTCTCCGAATGACCTTGAAATTACGTAACTTTGTGACTCCGTAACTTGAAAAATATGGCGGGCCGAGCTTAACTTTTATGATATTTGTAATGAGGAGGATGTAATATGTCCGTACACCAATTTTGACGGAAATCGCAGGGGCTCATCCAAATGACCTTGAAATTCAAACCTCCGTAACTTCGTAAATATGGCGGGCCGAGCTTAAATTTTGTGATATTCGTAATGAGGAGCATCTAGAGTGTCCGTACACAAATTTTGACGGAAATCGTAGGGGCTCTCCCGAATGACCTTGAAATTCAAACATCCGTAACTTCGTAAATATGGCGGGCCAAGCTTAGATTTTGGGTGCATCATAATCAGGACGTTACGTACTATCCACTGACCAAGTTTGGTCCAAATCGGAGGGGCTCTCCTGATTCCGAATCTTAGATTATAGATTAGGATTCACTTACATGTAACTTGACGACCGTTCATAGTACAGCCTGTCTCTCACAGAGCCCCAGCCACAGCGCTCGAACTTACAGAGGATTTTGCCGTTGCCGATCCGCCGTGCCGTGGCCACGTCGTCTCTGGGACCGATTCGCGTTGGCGCACTAAGGCCCTAGTGACACTTGATTTCAAGCGTCACTATGCGATTTCGGTTCGCGCTGAGCCACTAGCCGATTGGTGTAAAATACCGCTTAGTGTCACTACATTCAAGTGTCACTTGGTCGCCTAGTCCTACTAGCTTCCTAGTGCGCCATCTCGAATCGGCCCCAGCTCACCGGCACAGAGGGGAGATGGCGCCTCAGGACGCCGACGACGGTGTCGACGACGTCCTCCCCGCGCCGAACGTCGCCGCCTTCCCTTGACTGCTGCTGCGGAGCTGCGGGAATCGCCGATCCTGAGAAGATGAGGTAGCTCAGCTTTCCTTCAGCTTCCAGGTTCTCAGCGACCTTTTCCACCTTCCGCAGGCGTTCCTCTCGGTTGTCGTCGCTGCCGCCGAGTGCGTCGAGCTGCTGATCACGATTTTCAACGTGACTCTCGAGATCTGCAACTCGACTTTTCAGAGCAGAAACTCCTGTTTCCAGTGCCTTAGTTCTGGTTTCAAACATCGCGGCCATTTCTTCATAGAAGCTAGTCATCTCGGCTTTGATGAGATCTCTTAATGCACCGACTGTCATACTAGTCACCTTGTCAGAATCGTCGGGTCGAAGTTGTCCCGACGCCTTCCTCTTCTTTGATCCTTCCTCCGCCCGCTCGTTAGCTGCGTTAAAGTGGTCAGCTATTGAGCGGACAGAGCCGGCGTTCGACCGTTGGCTCAGGCCGGCGCGGCGCCGCCACTGCTGCCGCTGCGGCCTCGACCCGGGTCAGAGTAGGCGGAGCCGGGCCGGGAGGTAGAGCGGCCGGAGCCGGTGGCCGCGCCGGCGCCGCGCCCGCCTCTGTTCTTGTTGCCAGTCATTGCAGGGTGGATGCAACTCAGGTGAGAGCGGTCGCTGGGGTACTGTGGTCGCAAAAAAAAAACACAATTTCGTGGCGGAGGGCTGCTCAGCAGGCCAAGTAGTTTTCACACCCCGAGTTGAGCCACCTTTAGTCCTTGACACGCTTGAGCACCGTGCAATTGTCCCACCTCACTGTTGTCACAGACCCCGGCGTCACTCTAATCACCGAGCTGGCCGGTCCAGTTGGCGAGCTGGTCCAGCCGTGGTCACTGCGCTCACCACGGGTCAGCTGGCGGAGCGCGGAGCGGCGCGCACGCACGTCCGACCTGGTCCGCTGCCAGCTGACGACCGCCTCTAATGGAGCTAGAACCTTGCGGAAAAAACGAGCATGTGCGCCGTTACAAGATGCATCGAATGATACCCCATTTTAAGGTCTCGGGTTCATTGGTGACCCCTGAGATCATTTCAAGTGACCCAAATAACGTGTCCGGTTTTTGGTAGATAACTTCGCAACAAATGGTCGCAGAGCCGCGATTTTAGCATCTTTGTGTTTGCCTAGCTCCGGCGCGTCGAATGGTATACTGTTTGTTCTGGTGAGGTCAGCTAAGTCGCTGACCTCGGGTCAGCACACTGCCGTGTATTTGGCTCCGCTCCCCGACCGGGCGGCCCAGCCGGCAGCCAGCCGCCGGGCATCACGTGACCACCCCGAGTCCGCGGCAAAGCCAACCAGCGCGGCGCTGGACAAACAGCGCCGCCACAGAGATGGTAAACAGTCGGGCCAGGCCACGAAGCTGGGTGAATGAGATCATATTGCACATCATTCGATTCGCAAGGTCTTCCCGAGTCCAGTGGTAGCTTTCCCGTCTCTCTAGCTCAATTCGATCGAGAGTTATTGACGAAAAACTCTTATGACCCTAGTGACGTACGAATGACGTCACGAAAGGTCAACAATGCAAACCTGAGGCAAAATAGCTTCTTTTTTTGGCGTTTTTAAATATTTATTTCATCATAAACGGATGACATAACGGATAACACAACAAGACGATAACAACAAAGCAAGCGTGACACATCAATCACGATGTTGCAATGTCCGCGGTGTTATGTGCGGCCCGCCCGGCCAGGCCGGGACGGCGCCATTGGCTATGACCTAGAGGTCTGCACCGGCCGGCTGCAGCCCCACGGCTGTGGGCCGGGGCGGCTGCAAATATCTCCAAGAACACGGCTACGGCTGTGGCCACGGCTGTGAGATTTCAAGCTCAATCTTAAGTACTCAAATATAAAATTTTAAATCCTCAATCTTACATTCCGATCAGCAGTCTAGCCTGTAAAAATCATGCAAAGGATGCCCAGCAACATTGAAAGTGGTGAAGCCTTTGAAAACCTGTAGGTTTTACCATTTGCTGTAGGGGAGTTTGCACTCTGGTACAGAATACTAATTATAGGTACCGATTGTTCCTTCATCATCAAGAGCTTGACAGTTTCAGAAAATGCAATATGTTGCATTGTCACATCCCTCTCAAATCAATCTCACCTGGTCATTAGGAGAGCACCTTACAGCTATTGAAGACGAGCGTTCAATAATTCTTTCAGGTAAAAGAAAAAGAAATCACGTCTAGGTAAAGGCAGGTAAAGGCTTCATAAAATATTATCTAAAATAACTCTTAGATGTATTTCTGGATTTTCGGCAAGTCCAATTTCATAATATAAAACTGGCGCTCTATGTTCTAACTGGTGTGTGAGTGACCGCTAACAGAAAATGTTGTTTAACGAAGCCAATGGAATTAGATTATAAGTGAGCATGAACCTTACTTACGGTTAATTCACGTGATGGTGAAAACCCTGAACACGTGATTCACATGACGGTGAAAACCCTGAACACAATATTTCTTACGCGAGCTGTTGACTTTACTAATAAAATGACGTCTTCTTCTGAAAACGTAAAAATTTGATAATTAATCTTTGTTTGAGAGCAAGTTTTCTACTGTTTAGCATTATTATTTATTGATTACCTACTAGAGGTACAGGTTTACGCGATAACTGTATGTTTTGATATGTATGATTCATGGATGCATTAGCTTGGGTGTAAAAAGTTGCATTTTGATTGGTATTATTTGTGATGAACTGGGTAACTGCTTTTAACCCGCGCCCCGCTGGGGGGGGGGCAGAATCTGCCCCCCCCCTCCCGTTTTTCGCCAATAACTTCTAAACGCGCTACGTCAGCGACGTCAAACTTTCAGTACCTTATGATACATCAATTTGACACATTCCCTGAAAATTTGAGCGAAATCCGTCGGAAAATTTTTGAGAAATTGACGTTTTAGTGACGTCATGTTCGCCATTTTCGCCTCAAAAACGGCAAAATTTCAAACGCCGCTAACATCTTCAGTTTTAAAGGAATCAAGACGTAACAAAAAAGGTTATACGTGATTCTACTTTGTCTATCAAATGGCTATCTCGGTTTTTTGAAAATTTTGGATTTTGGCCAAAATTTTTCCAAAAAACTGACTTTTTTGGGAAAATATTTATAAAATCCAAAATTTTGAGTTTATCGAAAAAACCGGAATATATGTCAAAGAAGTGGTCTATGTGCACCTACATACCAATTTTTAGAAGAATCGGTTCAAAAATGTGGAAGTTATTCAAAATTTTATGACGTCATGACACACAAAAAAATTAAAAAATGATTTTTTTGGAAGTTCTAGACCTCGTACAGAAACAAAAATAGCACCATTCGATTCGCCGTGAAAAACTGCATCGGATAGACACCTTTTTAGGCCTTAACAACCAACTTCAAAATTTGACCTCACTTGACCTGACCTTGACCTGACCTCGACCTGAAATTCATCCAGAGGTGGTCCATATCACTTATTGAGTGTGCCTATTGAATTCCATGAGTAAAATGACCCATAAAACATGTGTCGCACATGCCCTTTTCTATATTTTGTTTTTGGTGACCTGACCTGACCTGACCTGACCTTGACCTTGACCTTTGAATGACATTGTGTGCAACGAATATTGTCTTGGTAGTCTAAGAACACGTTTTGGGCAATCAGTCTCAGCCCATTCTTCGGCAACTACGGTGCAAGGCCGATACTGTAGAAACTTGCAATTTGTACCCTTGACCTGACCTTGACCTGACCTCTGACCTACTTAAGCAAAAAAATTTGGGCTCTTAAGATCCGCCTTGTTGAGAGCTTTCGATTGCCGTTTTCCCCGTCTTTCTACGACCATCGGTTCGGAAGTTAGACAGGGGGGGCAGAATCTGCCCCCCCCCAGCAGGGCGCGTATGGCTGAATAGCCCAGCGGGGCGCGGGTTAATTGAACTGTAAAGTATGATGGTGATGCATGCGAGTTATTCGAGCCCTTTGTAAGTTAGGATGTTACTCAATTCAACCCTACCCTACCCTTACACTACCCTACCCTTCCCTTACACTACCCTACCCTACCCTACCCTACCTTACCCTACCCCTACCCCTACCCTACCCTACCCTACCCTTACACTACCCTACCCCTACCCTACTCCTACACTACCCTACCCTGCCCTACCCTACCCTACAATCCCCTACCCTACCCTACCCTTACCCTACCCTACCCTACCGTACCCTACCCTACCCTACAATCCCCTACCCTACCCTACTCTACCTTACCCTACCATACCCTACCGTACCGTACCCTACCCTACCCGTACCCTACCCTACCCTACCCTACCCTACACTACCCTAACCTACCCTACCATACCCTACCCTACCATGCCCTACCCTACCCTACCCTACCCTACCCTACCTTACCCTACCCAACCCTACCCCTACCCTACCCCTACCCTACCTTACCCTACCCAACCCTACCCCTACCCTACCCTACCCTACCCTACACTACACTACACTACCACAGACAGTCCAAGTTTCAGCTAAATCGGCCCAGAAACGGCTGAGATAGGTATTGCAAGAACAAATTAATTGTATTTACTGGCGAATCCTCTTGGCGAGCGGTCGTTCCGTATTTTCCATAATCTTGAACTGAATCTTGACAATTTTTCGTGACTACTTCACGACCATGATACATGAATTTCTTAAATTGAACTTTTTGAGCCAAACGCGTACACAAATGATAAAATGAATGTCAACATCGTGTTCTACGCCCCAACTTACCTATAAAACATGTGTCACAGGCTGCGAATATCAGTTTTGATTTTCGGGGATATGTGCCTACCCGGTTGACCTGACCTTGACCCTGACCTATGTTTGACTGACCCCTACATGGAGCTGACACTCTTGTAGGCCTTATAAGATGGATTGTGCACCGTTTTGACAGAGTTTATGGCGAGAGGCGCCCATTGCGAAGTCCTGAAGTCCATGCTACTGAAAGCCCGATTTCAGGTGTTTGACCTGACCTTGACCCGACCTGTGACCTCAAAATTCAACTTTAAAGTACTCATCTGAAGCGTCTCGTCGCGTTCTTTCGTTTGCCGCCTCGTGCGTTTCGCTGCGCCTATTGTTTCTCGAGTTATCGGCTGGGGGCGTTTAACGCCCCCCCCCCCCCAGCAAACGGTGGGTGGTGAAATACCCCAGCAACTGCCGGGATATGAGGGGTGTCTGGCTGGTAGCTCCGACTGAAAAAAGGCGAAAGCTTCTAGCACGTCTTTCCAGAACATGTTATTGATCTTACTGCATTCTTTATGAATCTTCTTACTCCCGTATTGTAAAATATCTTCAATGCTCGGTAACTCAATTGCTGCTACCTTAACCCACGGCGCGCTTGTTGTCAGCAGCCTTTTCAGCCATGACAGCTTTAAACTTCTTATAAATGCTGGTACGTCGATCATGTTGAGTCCCCCTGCCGCAAAATTTTGAACGACTTTCGATCGCTTAATAGGGTCCCTTTTATTTCCCCACAGGAAGGAAAAGAGCAGTCTTTCCAGTTCCTTAATTCTTCTTTCTGGTGGACTCGGAAGTGCTGTGAACAGATGCACCAATTTTGATATTAATAATGACTATCACGGTGATTTTTCCTATTGGTGTAAGATTTCTTCGGCGCCATTGTGCCATTTCTTTTTTATCTGTTTTACTTTGTCTTCGATATTTATGCTAGTTATATCGTCGTTATTTGCAGAAAACACTATTCTTAATATTTTCAACTCCTGCACCCATTTCAGTCCGTATGTCTCTGTCCTATGTCGCTGTGAATCGCCTCCAATCGGGAGGCAAGATGTTTTTTCCACGTTAAGTTTCAGGCCAGATGTTATAGAGAAAGTGTTAAGCTCAGATAAAGCAGCTTGTATTGAGCTGGGCGTATCCTTTACGAATAATATAGTGTCATCCGCATACTGCGATATTCTTACCTCTAAACTTTCCGATAGCCGGATGCCTGTTATAACAGTTGATTTTATAATTTGGCTTCCGAGAATATTTGCTGCCAGGTTGAAGAGGTAGCCTGACACGGGGTCACATTGACGGATTCCACGTCTTAAAAATATCTTTTCACCCAAGTGGCCATTTAGCATGATCCGTTAAAAGTTATCCTCATTTAAATATATCGTCGAAATCAAGCCTCTAAAATATGATCCGAATTTATACCCTTGTAGTACTTTTATAATGAACTGCCATGAGATCGAATCGAAGGCTGCTTGGAAATCAGCTGACATAATTATACCACTTGCATATCTTTCGACAGGTTCACTATATCGTATATTAATCGGGTGTTCTCGCCGATATAGCGACCTTTTATATACGCCGTCTGACAAGGGTTTACGAGTTTTCCTATAACCTGCTTGAGCCTAAATGCAATGGCTGACGATATTATTTTAAAATATGTGTTTAATAGAGTGATTGGTCGCCAGGCCTTAAAATTGTCAGGTGATTCTCCGGCTTTTGGAATCATCGTGATTATTCCTTCTCTGTCCGACGGTAACAACTGCTTATCCCGGCAGTTGCTGGGGTATTTCGCCACCCACCGTTTGCTGGGGGGGGGGGGGGGCGTTAAACGCCCCCAGCCGATAACTCGAGAACCAATAGGCGCAGCGAAACGCACGAGGCTGCAAACGAAAGAACGCGACGAGACGCTTCAGATGAGTACTTTTAAGTTGAATTTTGAGGTCACAGGTCGGGTCAGAGAGAGAGAGAGAGAGAGAGAGAGAGAGAGAGAGCATTTATTCACACTGCAACAACATAAAATTCATAAATTACATAAGCAATTGGCGCAAAAGTGCTACGCACTTAACTCTTTGGCGCCGCTTGCAAAGAATGGTAACACAATGAATGAAACTAAATAAGACTCCTACCGCCCTATGCCGAGCCGCAACCCCGCAACCCCGGCAGTACGTGCGTTATATTGCGCGTCAAACGGCGCCGTCATGACTGGACTAGGTACGGATTGGACTTTGGATGTATTAGGTTAGAGGCGATGAGTTTGGATGAGGAAGCGCTGTAGTGCGGTGGCGGCCTCGCTGTCGATGCCCCGACGCAGCCCAGTACCATAAATGAGTGTGTCGAGTTGCTGAGAAGGAGGGATATTAGAAAAGTCGGTATCGAGGATTAGGGATAAGGATTGGAATAGGTTCTCTCGTTGGGTGTTATAGAGTGGACAGATTAGCAGGAAATGTCTTGTGTCTTCTAGGGGGTGTCCGCATGGGCAGGAAGGGGAATCACTTTTTTGCAAGGAAAATAGATGGGCGTTAAGTTTTGAGACGTTGAGCCGTAGTTTTGTGTGGAGAAGGTTACCGGTTGGTGATCCCAGAAAAAAATACAGAGGCGGGCGGGGTGGTTCTAGAAGCGCTTTTAAATGTTTGTTAAAGGATGTGTGTCTGCGATCTGTGCGCATTTGATCGGGTAATGTGTTCCAAATTCGTGTGGTGCAAGGAATAAAGGATCTGTAGTAGGCCGAAGTACGTAATACGTATCTTGGGAAGTGTTTGTGTAAATGCATTGCGTAGCGTTCTTTGTGTGTTGTGCTGTCTTGCAGTGGGAATGGTGGATTTGATGAATGGTGGTATTGTAGAATCAAACACAAGCTTGTGATAAAACTGAATTTTGTGCATCTTTCTTCTGTCGGTCAGTGAAGTCCAGCCTATAACTCCCGTCGCAGTCCGTCAGTCGAAGTCCGTAATGTTGTCCCGGTTATGAGTCGTGCAGCTCTGTTTTGTGTTCGTTCCAGTCGTATGCAGTCAGAAGCAGTGATATGTTCGTCGTATATTATGTCACAGTAGTCAAACAAAGGTCGTATATAAGTTGTGTAGATAGAAACAAGCATGGCTTTGGGAACGTGTCTAGCAATCGAATATAATGGGCCTAAAGAACGATTAAATTTCAGGATAGTTTCGTTGATATGAACATGAAAGCGTAAGTCTGTAGATAGGGTGAGGCCGAGATGTTTATGGTCTTTTACGATAGGAATGGGTTGTGGTCCAAACGTTAGAGCTGGAGCATTTGTCTGTTTTAGGTGAGAAGAAGTTTGTTTGGTTTTTGTCGCATTGAATGAAATCGCCCATTTTTGTCCGTAATCGTGAATGGCGTCAAGGTCGTGCAGCAGTGTTGTCTGTACGTCGCTTAAATTGTATCTTTGTGAGTAAGTGGAGAGTAAGGAACAGTCATCTGCATAAAAAACATTTCGTTTTTTGTCTTGTCGCAAAGTCCGTTTAAGTAGATTATCGCAAGAAGAGGTCCTAGTACGGAACCCTGAAGGACTCCGGCATCAAGTGTCAGCGTTGAAGAAGTCGAATTGTTTATAGTCACAGTCTGTCTTCTGTCTGATAGATATGATGTCAGCCACGTCAGTAAGTTCCCTGTTAGTCCAAACTCTCTCTCGCATTTTGCTAAAAGTCCTGCATGCCATATTTTTTCAAAATATCTGCTTATGTCTAAGTAAATTGTCGTTAAGTCTTGTCCTTTGTCGAGAGAATGATACAGTCTGTTTGTTAAGTACATAAGTTGTAACTGAGTGTTGTGTCCTGGCCGGTACCCACTCTGTCTGTCAGATAGAAGCGAAGATTCGGTGATGTGCTGATAGATTCGAGAAAACAATTTTACCAAATATTTTTGAAAGACAAGGCAAGAGGCTTATTGGTCTATAGTTATTGACGTCTGATGGTGTTCCTTTTCGCTTAAATATTGGTCGTACTTTTGCATGTTTCCAGGATGATGGGTATTTTCCGGCTGCGAGAGATTTATTGAAAAGCTGAGTCAGAGGTTCGTAAATAAGTAAAGCTGTTAGTTTTATAATTTTTGTGGGAAGTTGGTCTGATCCACACGACTTGTTGGCATCCATGTTATTTATAATTTTAAGAACCTCACCTGGCCTGATAACTATGTTATGCAGAGTGGGTACCGGCTCAGCGTTTGTGGCTATGTATTCTTGGAGCTGTGTGTTTTGTAGATTGTTTATGTTGAGCTGTGTTTGTGCGACAAAGTGGCTGTTGAACAACATAGCTTTTTCCGTTTCGTCAGTCACCGTGTCTCCGTCAGATTGTACTAAAGGTGGTATGGTGGTGTGTCGTTTGTGTCCGGTTATATTTTTTAGTATTTGATGGTATTGATGGTCAAGGTCAGGTCAAACACCCAAAATCGGGCTTTCAGTAGCATGGACTTCAGGACTTCGCAATGGGCGCCTCTCGTCATAAACTCTGTCAAAACGGTACACAATCCATCATATAAGGCCTACAAGAGTGTCAGCTCCATGTAGGGGTCAGTCAAGCATAGGCCAGGGTCAAGGTCAGGTCAACCGGATAGGCACATATCCCCGAAAATCAAAACTGATATTCGCAGCCTGTGACACATGTTTTATGGGTAATTTAGGGCGTAGAACACGATGGTGACATTCATTTTATCATATGTGTACGTGTTTGGCTCAAAAGTTCAATTTAAGAAATTCATGTATCATGGTCGTGAAGTAGTCACGAGAAATTCCCAAGATTCAGTTCAAGATTTTGGAAAATGCGGAACGATAATCAATAATCGAAGACAGCCATTTGATTGTTCATGGTATTGGCAGTCTAATGGCGTTTACGGCATGTCTGTATGTCTATTGTGTGATTTTATATGATTTTTTGAACATATGCCGTTTTTGGTCGAAAACTCAGAAATCATGACGTCACTAAAACCTTGATATCTCAAAAAATTTCCGACTGATTTTTTTGAAACTTTGTCACAATAAACTTCAATCAATTCCCTACAGGTACCCAAAATTTTTCGCTATCCCAGAGCGGGCCCCTGACAGAAATTTCGCGGGGGTCAGCTGACCCTCTGACCCCCCCCCCTGGCTGCGCCACTGTCAGCAACGGAATGCTGGAAGCCATGTCCGCCGCAGCAAATCCCACACATGGATGGCTGATTTCTGCTGATGAAGACCAAGAGAGGGAAAGAGAGTTCATGAAAGTCGTGACCAAGATGAGAAACGATGATGTAAAATGTGATTATTCGAGACCGCCTAATTAGAGAAGTTGATGTGTACATGCTGCGAAACAAGGGAGAAACCAGAAGTCCGCTCGAAGCCATGAAGCAGCGTGTGAGAGCACCGGGGAGGCTTCTGATCACGCTTCGTACCCAAGGCCCTAAATACAAGGTTGCACGGACTTATGTCTACTAAACCTACCAGAATATAGTTTCACGGTTAATTATTTAAATAATTATTCAATCAAAATTGCTTTATTATTATCTCGTAATCATTTATAAGCAATTTTATAAATCAACTTTCAATTTGCTTGCCTTTTACTAGCAAAATAACTTTTCTAGTATTGGGTCAACATAGTGGTGTAGCAGTAGGAACCACATCTGGCAAAACCCCAATGCCTACATACAGCAGAAAAGCAGCCACCAGGTGTCGCAACAGTCGCCACTTGGTCGCCACACAGATGTCGCGCGCGTCGCCAATCGCCACACTACCGATTTCCATAAGGACGCATATGTACGGATATGTATAGGAAAGTCGCCCTTAAGGATTACGCTTACATCCGTTGCTTATGAGGTCGGTGGTTGGAAATTGGGAGGGGCTCAGCTATTTTCGACCACGGATATGCCTTTATCACATGATGAGGAACATGCTGATAAGCGTTTTATGCGTCATAACAGCACAAAAGTATTTTTAATCATTTTTCAAAAATAGCCGTTCTGCCGTATCTTTCAGTGCAAGGTGCCGTCGGTCATCCCCGACGTGACGTCACGCAGGGAATTTGCCAGATTTTCCTACTAGACTTCGACACCCCCTGGTAGAAACTAGAAGCTCTACCGCTGACGGAAGACCTCGTGGATCTCTCTCAATCTAACAGAGAGGAGATCGGAAAGCTGATCCAAGAACTGACCGAAGGCAATGCAAGACCAAGTGGAACGAGGAAGGTGTACAACGACCTCGTCGCCCTAACCGAGGCAGCCATCATCATATTCAACCAGAGGCGCGGGGGCGAGGCTTCTCGCATTCTATTAACCGGGGGCGTCGAAGTCTAGTAGGAGAATCTGGCAATCCCCGGCGTGACGTAGCGTCGGGGATGACCGACGGCACCTTGCACTGAAAGATACGGGTAAACAGCTATTTTTGAAAAATGATTAAAAATACTTTTGTGCTGTTATGACGCATGCTTGCTTATCAGCATGTTCCTCATCATGTGATTAAGCCATATCCGTGGTCGAAAATAGCCGAGCCCCTCCCAATTTCCAACCATCGACCTGATATGCAAAGGATATAAGCGTAATCCTTAACCCTATTAGTGGCAGGGGGGTTGTTTTCATCCACCCCTCAGGTTTTTTTCGGGAATATCTCCGAAACCGCTAAAGCTACGATGCTGAAATTTTCTGACTTTTCCTAAAACTAAATTGGGCCCATTCCCTGAAAATTTCAAGTTCATAACTTTACCAGGGGCGGCTCCAGAGCACTGGCAATTGGGGGTCCTATTCGTGAAGCGAGTCATTTGGGCGAAGATCACGATTCTGATGTATTATAACTGTATCCACCAGTTTTACGAACAGTGAATGAAAGGTATCATGTGATAACATATACAAAGTTATTGTGCATCCTCTTTTGACACGTTTTTGCTATAACAGGCGGATCCAGGCGTCCAAAAAGGGGGGTTCATACTGAAATGTACAGTACCATTTGATGAGCGGTTTCGTAGTAGTTACATTGCCAGAAAGCGATCAAATTCACCATACCATGTATTTGTGAACACTTACAAGCGATGTTTTCCCCTAAAATCATAGGCGCGTCCAGGTGCTGAATATTGGGAATAATTAGTAATTACATCCTTATCCGCCTATGATTTTTGAAAATGCATATTTTTAGGATCCATGTGAATTCCTGGTTCATTTTCTATCGATCGGCAAAAGTTGCGTTAAGATTGGTTCAGAAACCTGGCCGTGATAAACAGTCTAAAATGTATCTGCAATTTGCCCATTTTTACCCCCCTCTACCCCCTATTAACATTTTTTAATTTTTATTTTTTGGAAATGTAGATCACGTTGAGCGAAATCGAATGCCGTTTGAATTTTGAAAATCGGCCCGTAAGATCTCGAGATATCGGGGGGGGGGGGTCGTAAACAGCCCCCCTGCCACTAAATAGGGGTAGCCAGGAGCCTGCCACTAATAGGGTTAAGGGCGACTTTCCGTTACATATCCGTACATATGCGTCCTTATGGAATTCGGTAGTGTGGCGATTGGCGACGCGCGCGATATCGGTGCGGCGACTGTAGCGACACCTGGTGGCTGCTTTTCTGCTGTATGTGGGCATTGGGGTTTTGCCAGATATGGTTCCTACTGCTACACCACTATGTCGACCCAATACTAGAAAGTTATTTTGCTAGTAAAAGGCAAGCAATTTAAAAGTTAATTTATAAAATTGCTTATAAATACTTACGAGATAATAATCAAGAAATTTTGATTGAATAATTATTTAAATATTCAATCGTGAAACTATATTATGGTAGGTTTAGTAGAAATAAGTCCGTGCAACCTTGTATTTAGGGCCTTGCTAGTAACATCCTATCTTGATCGACAGAGGCAGGTAACCAACCAGGATATCTTGCAAACGCTGTCCCCCTGGAGCAGAAGCAACTGGACTTCGTTGAGGTTTTGGGCAAAAGGAAGCGGCATGTCCCAATCATTATCACACCCTACATCAAGAAAGCACTTGATGTTCTGATCAGTAAGCGCAGGTCGATAGGACTCTGAGGGAACCAGTATCTGTTCGCCCGAGCGGGATCGAAAACGTTCTTGCCAGGCTGGAGGGCAATCATCGTCAAGGTTAAATGAGGTCAAGTTAAAAAAAAAAACTTTTAAAAACTTGTTTGAACAGTTTTTTCGCTATAACTTGGCCATAAAAGAGGTATCGATCTCAAATTTGGTATGTGGATAGAAGGCGGTAGGGACACATTCCGTTTTTCGAACTTCAAAAAACTTTTTGGATTTTCTGCCTATTTTATTTTAAAAAAAAAAATGTTTTGATTTTTTGGGGTCAAAATCAAACAATGTCTAATATCCGAGATTGCAGTTTTGTAGTCCTGTTAATTCTACACCTCTTATGTTTAGACATTTTTCTGTGTCTCTAAAGCCGTAGGCCTGACAGCTCTTCCCGCGAAACCTTTTTTGTGTCGAAAATGGCAGAAGTGACGTCACTCCGACGTCATTAGCGGCTAGCCTATCATAGCCTTTGGAAACAAAATTGGTCACAATGTGTAATAGCTACTTCCGGGAGGGTACTGCAAGTTTGGTGACGATCGGCGCAGCGGTTCTGGAGATATATCGAAAAACTAAAGGAGGGGGGGGGGGAAATGCTCCCCCACCGCCTGGAAGGTTAACTAGCGCGTTCCAAACAACCGCGAAAAAGTATGCGGTGATACCTGTCTCCCTCCCTACTCTACACGTTAGGCGGCACGGGCGGACATCGATAGCAGCACCTCTATCGGTCACTAGGGAAAGCTGGGCTGTAGGCGACGAAATACCGGCTGAGTGGTCACAAGTTAAATAGGTTTATAGACATCCGTCTTGTGAAGAAGTTGAAATTTTGCCTTCAATATTTCTACAGGCAATTTTAGAAGTGCCTTCACATAGATTACAAAACCGTTTTAATTATTTTATTCACTTCAAGCCTTCCCTATTGTTCTTGATGATGCGGGAACTATTTCTAATTAGTGTTTCTAGCTTAGTAAAAGAACATATTGTGCAAACGATGAGAAAAGCATAAATGGAAGATTTTAAATTCAATTTTCTGTAACAAATAATGGTAAATTCTCGACACATCAAGGAAAAGGTGCATGCTAACTGATAATTTAAAGTTCTTGGGGCCAGTTGGTTTCTTCTTTTCTTACGTCGCCCCAATGGCCGCGAATACACTTGTGATAACGCCTATCGACGTTCAATGAGGGCTAAGAAAGCCGTTTGTTCATCCTCAGGTACCCTTTTGGAAACAAAGACTTACTGAAGAAGTGGGTTCATGCGACAAAGCTTTTAGTAAAAGGAAGACCATGGAAACCTTCGCCTCATTCTATGCTCTGCAGTGACCATTTCTCCGAAGACGATTTTCTGCCCTGCCAAGAGCGCAGAAGGCTGCGCGAAGGTATCAGTCCCTCGTGGTTTGAATATGAAAAGGTCAAGCAGCTTACGTCTGAAAAATGTGCGACGGGGGTTCAGCCTTCGCCGCCGATGGAAGACCCCTTGGCTGTCGTGGAGGAGGCGGACCCCACACCCGATGTAGAGGCGACGCCCATGAAGGACCCCATGGCTGTCGTGCAGGAGGCGGACCCCACACCCGGTGTAGAGGCGACGCCTATGGAGGACCCCATGGCTGTCGTGGAGGAGGCGGACCCCACACCCGGTGTAGAGGCGACGCCTATGGAGGACCCCATGGTTGTCGTGGAGGAGGCGGACCCCACACCCGGTGTAGAGGCGACGCCTATGGAGGACCCCATGGCTGCCGTGGAGGAGGCGGACCCCACACCCGGTGTAGAGGCGACGTCTATGGAGGACCCCATGGCTGCCTCGCATGCACCGCCTACACAGCACACAGACCACGCCTACAACGTAGATGTCACTAAGAGGCCCATCTATAGCCCTGTGGAAAAAAAAAACTGACCAAGCTGTGTCGTAAGCTAAGGTATGAAAAGAAGCTCCTAAGACAAAAACTGAAAAGACGTGATAGGCGACTCGTCAGTCTAAAGGCGACACTAGACGCGTTGAAGGACAACCGACTCGTGGAAGACGACCTCCTGGAAGCCATACGATTTCGATTCGAAAACAAGATTGAGGCAGAGCTCTTCAGCAACGAAATTGTCAACTGCAGCAAAAGGCGCGGGGGTCAACGATACTCAGAAGATATAAAGAAGCTCTGCTTGACACTATACTACTACTCTCCACGAGCTTACAAGTTTCTGGCCAAGAACTTCACGCTACCTAAGACAACTTCTTTGCGTGAATGGACCAGAAGCGTCAACTGCGAAGTGGGAGTACTGACTGAGATCATCGGAACTTTGCAGTCACACGTATCAGCTGGAAGAATCAGTGCTGAATGTGCAAATGTGCGAAATGTGCGCTTGTCTTCATGGCCGTCGGACTAAAGGGATCGTGGCGCCACCCAGTCGCATACTTCTTGACAGACCACGTGTCGGAGGAGACACTGCCTCAGCTGACCACCGCCGTGCTGGCCGCTCTGAGCGACGCTGGACTACGAGTTCGAGCTCTCATCGCTGATGGCCTCAACGCGAACCTCACCATGTTCGGCTATCTGGGAGCTGACGTGAAGCAGATCGACCACCCGCCTTTCAAAAACTACTTCCTGCACCCGTCGACGAAGGAGAAAGTCTTTATCATGCTGGACGTAGCGCACATGCTGAAGCTTCTCCGCAACCTTCTGGGAGAGTCTGGAACGCTCTACCTTGACAAAGAAGAAATCTCGTGGCATTACATACAGGTGTGGCATGGTTTTATATTTATCCTGTAGTTTTAAGATTTTTTCTAAAACATTTGCCCTTCTTGAGCGCAGTTCGTCTACAAAGACAACGATGTCTGAAAATACTGGACAGATAATTCAAATGTTTCACTTAAAAAGCTTCAATCACTTTGCAACAGACAGAAGCAAAATTTTGGCCTGGGAGCGGCGCACAACGTTTTACTTATACCGCGGCAAAAAAAGCGGGTGCACAACAAAAAGCCTAGGTAAATTATACCCTGGTGTTCCGAATATAGCCTACCTACCTACTATTCGGTTGTACAGCTGACTATAGAATAATGTATCACTTTTCGCAGGCAATCAGTGGGCATTGGCCTGGAGTGATAATGACTGAAACGGTGTTGCCCAATGCCCAGTAGCCTGCAGATTGTGTCGCATCACGCGAACCGAGTTCACAGTTAATTGCTGTGAGTCCAAACATGTGCATAGATCCAAGATAATGGATCTGGGATCTAATCCCACGGATGCTGATTCGGTTCCAACGGGATCATAGATTTAGCTCTTAAATTTGTCGAGAGATCCATAGTGATCATAGATCCGAGTCTAATGTTTTGCTTGAGATCCAGTGAGATCACAGATCTTCATTCATTTTTTGTCAACACAGAAATCCCAAAAAAATCACTTGCTGGCTGTTGCAACTCACATACGTTCTGATTTAGTGATTTTATCCGATTGCACGTCATAATCCATACTTTTGTAGTACTTATTGTCATAGAAACTCTTGGAAACCTGGTTTCAAATGTTATGCATGGCGGGACCCACTCAGATCATAGATCCGTGTTCTTAGTTTTTCGTCAGATTCTATGAGATCATAGATCTAGGATATTTTTTCATGCCGCATCCGTTGGGATCCTAAATGCTAACTTGCAGTTTGCCTCAAGATCCACTGGGATCATAGATCCATCACTAAGATCCATGCACAAGCACATGTCTGGCTGTGACCCAACGCTAAGAATACGTATGCAGACACACTTAATTGCGTTATAAATGCCGCAACTTTCGATTCAACTGATAGCCTCTAAGGAGTAGAACATCATTTTGTAGTCAACTGTACTATAAGGAGATTTTCTAAAAAGCAGCATTTCGTTTAATTGTCGGAACGCCTCTTGGATGTAGGGCATTGTTTCTACTTGAATATTTGTATGTTGGTGACCTTAAGCCCTAGTGTAAAGACGAAGAAACCAGACTGACCTCCAGATGATGTTGAAGACGATGCTGTAGTCGACGATGATGAGAAGAAGACGACGAAGAGAAGTTGTGCACAAATTTTCGGCCCTA
Organism: Amphibalanus amphitrite; assembly: GCF_019059575.1. NCBI lineage: Eukaryota > Metazoa > Arthropoda > Thecostraca > Balanomorpha > Balanidae > Amphibalanus > Amphibalanus amphitrite. Next base: position 79,968 of record NW_024881718.1, on the reverse strand, counting down.
GGCCATCCTCAGGTGATGAGAGGGGGAGGTAGAGGTAAGGAGGGGGAGGAAGACCACCTCCCGGCCACTGGAGGGCGGCGGCGGCAGGAAGACACGGCTCCCAGAGACGGCAACGCTGAGGGCGGCACACCAAGAGGCAAGACCTGTCGGGCGCACTTTGGTCCCCAGCAGAAGAACCTGTGGTGCCGGGGATGCAGACAGAAGAAGCGGTGTGAGGAGAGACAACCCGCCGCCTCCCCGGCCATCACTACCACAGGTCCACTGGGGCCATCGCTGCCGCCCACACCAGAACCACCAATCGCCGCCCCAACGAACGCCGACTCTGGAGCAGTTACAGGCATCTTCGGTCTGGTCGTGCGACCGCGGGACGCACCGGAGCCGGGGCGACCAGGGCCCCCGGCACCGAGACCTGCCAGCAGCAGGCCGGTGCGACCCGACGGCGCTTCACCCGCCGCACAGCCTGCTCCCGTTGCACTGGTCGCGTGTCGGACTCGCTTCAAGAACGACCGCGAGACCTGGTGCCGCGGCTGTCGCAGCAAGAGGCGGTGTGAGGTGAGGGCTGGTACACAACCCCCTCCAGCTGCCGCCCACCCTGAACAAGTGGCGTCCTCCGTGGGTGCTTCGAACACGGAGAGAAGAGACGCCGGGGTCGGAGACGGCACAATGGAGGCGGGACCCGAAGGGGAGTCGGGATCGGCACAGGAAGGCATAGGGACGCGGCAACGCCCCGCAGCCAGACCGCCGCCCACCCCCAAGGGTCAAGGGGGTGTCCTGACGCTGGTGAGGGATGACATCCCGTACAGTGTCAACCCCTCCGTGTACCGCCCTACCCGACCAGATCCAAACACCTACTGCGTCTCGGTGACGGTGCACGCGTCCAAGACCCTCGGCCTGTCGGTCTACAACATCTACGCACCACCAGCGCGTTGGACGACAGGTCAGGGCACCCAGGAGCAGGGATTCCAGCCGGACGGGATTAGACTGGAGCACCCTGCCGTGGTGTGCGGCGACTTCAACGCACACAGCCTCAGCTGGGACGTCTACCAGCCCGAGACAGCTCTCGGTGAGGCCATTGAGGACTGGGCCGTCGACAACGGCATGACCATCCTCAATGACGGCGGGTGCACCAGGCAAAACCCCAGCACCGGCGGAGTCTCGGCGCCAGACGTCTCACTGGCCTCCAGGGATCTCCTGAGGTCAAGAGACGTCACCTGGGTGACGCAACGAGGAATCGGCTCTGACCACCTGCCGATCCTCGTCACATTGTCTTCGTCTGTGCAACGTCCACGACGGGAAGGCCGAGGCCGGTTCTCCCACCGGAGTGCGGACTGGCCCAAGTTTCGGGAGGAGCTGGATCAGCTGATCAACGCCTGGTCGGCCCAGCCAACCTCCCTGAACGAGGCCGCCAACAGGCTAGCAGCCACTATCCTGCGGGCGGCCAGGGCCAGCATCCCCTTCGGCAACGGCCGAGGACGACGCCCGCCCTTCTGGAATCAAGTCTGCCAGGACGCTGCTGATCGACGGGAAGAGGCACGGGTAGCTGCATCCCGTAGCCGCTCCCGCGCGGACGTCCTGCGCTACCAGGAGGAGCGGGCAACGGCCGACAAAGTCGTGGACCAAGAGAGAACCGCCTTCTTCCGCCAAAAGGCGGCAGAACTCAAGCCGGACGGAGACATGTGGCACCTGATCCGCACCATGGACGGCCGGCGACCTCCAGCAAAGCCGGCCGTAACCATCTCAAGACCGGGCACGGAAGGACAACCTGCGCAACCGACGAGACCAGCTGTCACCGACAAAGAGAAGGCAGAGCTCTTTTGTCAGGCCTATGCGCAGGTGTCCCGTCTGCCCAAGGACAAGACCTCAGATCAGTCCATCAAGATCGAGGCTAGAAGAGCCACGAGCCAGACATGCTGCAACGGCGGTCGTGACGCCTTCTGCTCGCCCTTCTCCCGCAGAGAGCTCCTGCTCGGCATCAGGAAACTGCGGAAGGGACGCAGCCCCGGGGTCGACAAAGTGACCAACGACATGCTCCATCAACTCAGCCCTTCAGCGGAACGCCATCTACTGGAGGTGCTGAACTGGAGCTGGCGTACCGGGGAGGTTCCCGCGTCATGGAGGGCGGCGGAAATAGTCGCTATTCCCAAGAAAGGGAAGCCGCCGAGCGAGACCGGCAGCTACAGACCGATCAGCTTGCTCAGCTGTATCGGAAAGCTCGCTGAACGACTCGTGCAGCATCGTCTACAACACTGGCTCGAGCGCGCCGGAAAGCTGAACCGAAACCAGGCCGGTTTTCGGAGGGGTCATTCTACACTGGACCAGCTAGCCCGTGTCACCCAGACCATCTTTGACGGCTTCGAATCCAAGAAGCCGCAGCGAGCCATCCTCGTCCTCCTGGACTATGCGCGAGCGTACGACCGGGTGTGGCGGGATGCGCTGTACGCTAAGATGCGGCGACTGGGTGTACCGGGCTGTGCCACACGCTGGATCAGGGCCCTACTCAGCGACCGGCGCGCTAGAGTGAGATGGGGCACGTCAACCTCCCGGTGGCGGGTCTTCCAGGAGGGCCTGCCGCAGGGTAGCGTGCTCGCCCCTCTCCTCTGGCTCATCTACTGTAACGACATCGACGACCAACTCCGGGCCGGAGACTCGAGCCCAACAGTCTCCCTCTTCGCGGATGACGTGGCCCTTCTCGCGACGGGCCGCTCTCTGCAGGAGTGTGCGGACAGGCTCCAACCGGCCCTGGACGAGGTCAGCCGCTGGGTGAAGACTTGGAAGGTCCAACCTAGTCCATCCAAGTGCGTGATGACCACCTTCACGCTGGACCCCAAGGAGTGCGGCGGCAAGGTCAAGCCCCAGCTCAGCTTCTGCGACCATCCGCTAGGCTACGAGGAGACGCCCACCTTCCTCGGCCTGAAGCTGGACTGTCAGCTGACCTTTGCCGCCCACATCGCCGCCCTCAGAGAGAAGATGGCAAAGCGCCGTGCTTGCCTGTCAGCGATTGCCGGAAGGAGCTACGGAAGCCACCGTAGCACACTCCGCATCGCCTACAAGAGCTACGTGCGCTCCCTCTTCGACTACGGGGCGGCCATCTACTTCACCCATGCGGCACCGGCTGTTCGCGAGCGCCTGGAGGTAGAGCAGCGGAAATGTGCGCGCCTGATTACCGGCTGCATCAAGCTCACGGATAAGGAGACCCTGGTGGCGGAGGCAGGCCTCCCTCCGCTATAACTCCGTGCCAAGGAGCTGGCAGCCGGCGAGTACGCGCGCATAGTCCGTCTACCTCCGGGAGACCCCGCTCGCAACCTACTGGACAAGACACCACCACCGAGACTCCGCTACCGGGCCCACGAGGCATGGAGGCGCGCGGTGACGTCTGCCGAGGAGGCGGGTCTGCCACCGCCACCGCCGGCAGACGAGGACGCGACCCTCTCACACAAGCCATGCTTTCGTCGGGTCGGTAGGTGGGCCTGCGACAGGGCGGGCTTGAGCGACCTCCCAGTGGAGCCCCTGGCACTCTACCAGGGCGCACCACCCTGGCACCACTGTGGAGACGCCGTCCGTTTCGTGCTGGACCTGCCGCAGCCCACAAGGAGGACAGACCAGCCGGAGAAAAGAAAGGAGGCGGCGCTAGCGGCGCTGGCCCTCGTCCCCGACCCAGACTGCACTATCTGGTCGGACGGATCCGCCAAGGAAGGCACCATCCAGGGGGGTACGCTCCGGCTGTTTAGCATTACGAAAAGTGGTGACAGACGTTTGTGGAGGATTGTCGACGAACTCTTGTTCCGCGAGCAGCACTCACGCGCTAGCGGAAAATCCACCAATCAGCGCTCGGCAGTGCTCGACGCTGATTGGCCCGACGCTCGTGACGAAATTGCGGGGGACCGCAGTTATTCTCTATGGACCCGAATAGGCTTTTGGATTTCAGAGGGGTTTCTTTAAGATTATATGCTGTTTCGAGCTGTTTTCGAGTTGAAATATATTTCTTATGACTGTTAGCTATATAATGGCACCATAAAATCATGATTTTAATTAATATTACCGATGTAATATCGGCCGAAAAGACATGCTGTCTTGGCACGGACTGCCCTGCGGCTGATGTGGGGCCTTTAGTGCCAGCGTATGGTAATAATGGGCTGAAGAAGGGTTATTGGAGACTCTTAGAGCCCCACCAGGATTCAGTATAGGGTCATCAGAGGCCGGGAACGTCCATCAGGGGTCTGAGTAGGCCTGCCATAGGGGCATACATGACACATCATGGAACATGGGTCAATCTAGATCCATTAGGGGCCGTTGAAGGGCCATCATTGTTCAGTGTGGGCCCGCAATTACCTCTAATGGGCATGCCGTGCCCCGATGGACTAACGCTGGCCTCCGATAAACCATCACCAGCCCCTGATAGGTCTACAAAGCCCCCTGCTGGGTCTAAATTGGTCACTGATATGCCCAAATGGGTCACTGAGAAACCCGTACAACATCCCCTGACTGCACCTGATGGACCAATGCCGTCCCCTCATGGGCCCACCACGGCTCTTGAATGGCCTCTTCAAGTCCCTGAAGCGCCTTTATTGGCCTAAATGGACCCCTGATTGGCTTATGTTGTCCCTAATGGTCCTATATGGCCCCCATGAGCCCTCAATTCGTCCCGAGACAGCCTTACATTATATGCCACCGGCCCCTGGTAGGCCTGCACTGGACCCACTGGGCCTATACCGACCCATAAAGGGCCCATGTCGAGCCCTCATGGGCCTCCGATGACCACACGCCGACATGTGTGGCCCCATCAGCAGTGGTCCGTCTATCCCATGTACTTACGGTCTTTTTGGCCGATGTGACACCGGTAGTATATAGAAATGTCATAATTAAATGTCGTTATTATATAGTCAAAGGTCACGGAAAGAATATCCAAGCTCAAAAATGGCCTCAAACCCAACAAAAACTGATACAAATCCCCTTCAAAAGTCATAAGTCAATGAAACGCCATAGGGGAGTAGCTGCAGTCCCCCGCAATTTCGTCACGAGCATCGGGCCAATCAGCGTTGAGTATTGCCGAACGCCGATTGGTCGATTTCCGCTAGCTTGTAAATGCTGCTTGCGGATATAGTCTTGAACAAGTGAGGGTCGCGGCAACTAAATATTGCTTGTCACCACTTTTTCTTCGGGAGCGTTCTACCTGGTTTATATAGCCTTGGCACCATCCAAGGCGGCGGTGGAGCGATCCTGGAGCTCCACCGCGAGGGACGCACAATCGAGTGCGTGGCACCGGCCGGTCGAGTGTGCAGCAGCATGAGGGCGGAATTGGTGGCAATGACGGAGGCTCTGACACGCCTCCAGGAGCTACCGGCCCCCTCGAGAGCACTCATCAAGAGAGTGCTGCTCTGCACAGACTCCCGGTCGGGGCTCCAGCTACTCAGCCGCGGCCCGGATGACCAACAGTCGGCCATCGGTCAGCGCGTCTGGGGCCTAATAGACGCGCTGACAGCCGCAGGGACGGACATCACCCTGCACTGGGTCCCGGGCCACGCCGACCTCGCCGGCAACGAGGCAGCTGACCGCCTCGCTAACCAAGCCGCCGCCGACTGCGCTCAAGAGGAGGCCCCGATTGACCTACCCAGCGCGCGGACAGCTATTCGCCGCTGGACATCGGAGCTGGCCTCCGCACGAGCGCAGCGACACCCTCACCGAGACCCTACTCCGAGCCACGATGAGCTGGACAGGTGGGGCCAGGCCACCTTGTCCCAGCTTCGCACTGGATACTGCCCACTGGTGCGAGCCACAGCCCATCGTCTCGGTTTGGTCGCAGACTCGACCTGCCGAGCTTGTGGCGAGGAGGAGGAGGACGTGGAGCACCTCCTGGTCGGGTGCCCCGCACACGTGGCGGCGAGGGCCGGCTTCTGGGGGCACTGTCCTACCCTGGAGTAAGTGTTCTCGGGGCCGGCCGAACATGTCATCAACTTCTTGAGAAGAGTGGGGCGGGTGCAGGTCGCCACCGACCCGCCCCCGCCGGCCGCGCCCTAGGCGCGGTCCGCGACCGCGCAGAGAAGAAGAAGAAGAAGAAGACCACCTCCGACGGTCGCCGCGGCGAGGCACCAACTGACGCCCGACCATAAGCGTAACTTTATATCTCTTTGTGGGTGCTCAAGCACCCCCAATCCTGAGCTCAGCACCCCCTGCCTCCCTAAAGCACCCCCTGCCTCCTTAAAGCACCCCCAGCCTCCTCAAAACATCCCCAGCTGACTCAAGGCCCTCAATAATCAGTATTCTCATCTCCTAGTACTGTAATGAGCTCATTGAATCATGAAAATACTATGCTAACTCAATTCAATAACTAAGAGAACATACAGTGAATAAATTACCACAAATGAATATGCATGATATTTGACTTTGCATTACATCTGATATTATGGCGCTTGGGACTAAGTACCTAAGAGCCCCATAATCTCTAAGAAATCGAACATAAATGAAGGTTGGCAAACAATGCCGATGGCTGTTTGCCACATTCACAACATCATGCTTAGTTCCTCTGTTTAGGTAAAAGCATATCAGCAGCCTAACAATATCCAGTTTTTCTGTACCTAATAAGTAATAGTCTTAAAGTTCATTACAACCCAGGTCAAGGAATCAAGTATGGACATGATGACAAAGATCCCAGTTCAAGAGATCAAGAGAGCATGTTGCTACATTGTTCTATATACCCCGGTTGTTACAACTACCTAGACAGTAGCATGAACGTGAACACACATGGACATGGCTTTCTCCACATTTAAAATGCCCAGTGATATTCATGTTTACTCCTGTCGATAAAGCTTTTAAAGTATATCAGAGCACATACAATAGCAGTGCCAGTTTTTGATCAAGGAAAAAAAACTAAAGAAAAACAGAATAGTGTTTGATACAGGTATCGCATAGCGGCCTTGAGTCTAACCAAAATTATCATCTACCTACAAGTCACCCAAATCTCGTATCTCAGCGAACACGTGTAAAGAAATCCACGTACCCGGCAACGGCGCCTAGACTTGGCCTAGACAACCGGCGGGGCAGGGCGCAGCGCAAGGATTGAATTTGAAAGAAGTGCGCCACTAATGAAGCACCCACAATGATTATAAGTTTTTTTTAACGGTTTAAAAGTCGATGCTTTTCGTTTATTTAAATTAACCTGTTATTTTCCATTTTTTAATGCATTCAAAGTGCACTTTCAGGTGAATAAATTTAAGTATAGCACAAAAAGTAGCGTTATTATTTGAAGTTCCAGGGAAATGTGCAAGATTTCACGAAACCCAAGTCCGGAGAGTAGTCATCGAGCCTGGCCCAGTCCCGTGAGGCGTCATGTTGTATAACCCTCAATCAATACCAATTACCAGCTCATCCGTGCAGAGCTATGCAGGCCAGACTGCCTAAGCGCAGACCTACCAAAAGTCGAGTAGGACCTGAATTTAAATTTTAAACACAGCTTGCTCTCAAATATCAATGTGTTCAAAAACTTCGGTGATTATTTCTAAAATTGAAACCATTTCAAAGACCAATCAATTCTGCACATGAATCAGGTAGCATCTTTGACAAAATCTCAAGTGTTAAGGTGTGAGAGGAAAAACAAATAAAAATGCACCATTTTCCCATAGACTTTGTATTGGCTCCAAAATCGCTTGGGTCCAGAATTTCTGGCGGTACCCTCGCCACAACTGCACGTGCGCTGCGCTCGAAAATGACCACGGGACCACCTTATTTACGTGCCGTATGCAGCTCAATGCCATATAGGATGCTGCTTCACATCGCCGCGCATTGCCGGCTGCCGTGGTCGGTTCTCGGGCATTTGCCGCTTGCAAAGTTGAGTTTTTGGCGGTGAAAGCGATCACTAGTATGAAGAAACAGATGACAATCGGCAACTTCTTTCGCCCCAGGTAAGATATAATTGCCTTTTACCTTATATAAGTGTTCAGTGTGGATATGGTTGGCCCCGTGCCAGTAGCATAGACGGAGACGGCACGGGGCCAGTGCAGACTGGCAGACAGATAAAGGTTGGGACGGTTGGGTATAATATCACGTATCATCTAGGTAGCCATATTTAAAAAGTTATCGGCGCTATAGTGTAAACAAAGCGAAAAAAAACAATTTAATTAAATGAAAAAAGGTTGAGATATTGACTCGCTCGTGCATGCTATGCCATCTTGGAAGTCAGCGTGAACGTAACATGGGAAAGGGTGTCATTTGTCAGACCCGTCTGACCCTGCACCTTAGCTTCGAGGTCATTAAAATTTCGGGGCACAAAGATCAGCATTTTTAAGTTTTAACTCGCGCCTCCCTGGGGGTTCTTGATTTCCACGCCGGGGGCTGGGGGAGGGGATCGAATGGGGAATGAAGCATCTCCCATCTAACTTGGCATCTAATATCATTTCAAACGTTTGTTTTGGGCCTGCACTAGCTAGTTGTTATTAAATGATAAATAATGTTGCTTTTTTGCATTTTTCGCTCATCGGTCATGTACCTGAATGCCTACAATCTTGGATATATTGTATAATGGATATATTGGCTTTGATAAATGCTTTTTTGGATCATTTTGTGCAAACCTCATGTATACAACGTTTATCGATATCTAATTTGGACATAAATTTCAGATTGGTCACAGAAGAGTCTGCATTACCTTCCCAGCACAGCGACTCACCTCCTGCTTGTGCGGATCGTGCGGATAGTCCAGGTAAGGGGTACCATGTGGTAGAGATGTGTATTCAGTTCTACATAGTAGAAAAACATTATCTTCTAACATATTCTACTTCTAGGCGTAAGTAGACATGCCAGCAATTATGGTAATGGTAAGCGCCTGCCGTCGACCACCGGTCCACCAGCACGGTGCGGGTTTAACGTAAAAATAAAAAATAAAAAAACGGAACCAATAAGTAAGTGTCCGCACTGACCGAATTCCGGAATGGTCCGGTATTGCACAGCTAGAATATAAAAGAAAGTAATAACTGGCACACCGCCAAGATTAAGAACCCCCTCCCCCCCCCCCCTCCCCCACAAGGCGGCGTCCGCGGAACACTTTCAACAGCGCGCAACGGCACGCCGACAGGCAACCAGCAGTTCGCCCCGCTGCCACCAGGTGGCATCAGTACAGAAGCAATGCCAACCGTAAATGCATGGAGGTCGGTCGCTACGATTTAACATACAAACGAAACTAAGCATCACAGTTGGTCTGATTGGGAGTCTCGTAATTGAGCAAGTCGTATGTCTACCTTTTCCTCTGTCTGCCTACCATTGTTTGCAATCTTCACGCGCTGAATCGTTTGCTCCATGTTTATAATATGTTGAATTCTTCCACAGACGATCCAACCGGCACAGAGCCTGCAGTATCGTCGCATCTCAGCTCACCATCTACGTCATCGGCAGCACTCCCAGCCACATCCTCGTCAAGTGAACCAGGCTGCTCTAAACGACGCTTCCAATATCGCTGGAAAAAGGCGTACAGCTGGATAGAGTACGACCGCCCGTCCGACTCAGTAACGTGCAGCCTATGCAAAAAGGCGCATCGCTTGAAGCTTCTCGACTGTGGCCTGAAGACCGATGGAGCGTTTATTACTGTGGGTTTCCGGTCCTGGGCTAAGGCACTTGAAAGATTTTCCAAGCACGAAGAGAGTGCTACACACAAAACTGCTGTCAGTCGCATAAAGAGCTCAGCGGAACCGAGTGCGACTGCCATGATGTCTGTCACGGGAAAAGCCAAGGACGTGGCTGAGGCAAGAGAAGCGCTCGATGGCATATTTAGTGCTATCGCATACCTGGCTGGACAAGGACTACCACTGCGGCGAAGGGAGGAGAAGACTAGCAACCTGCAAAGACTTCTGGACCAGTCTGAGCGCACCTGCCCAGCGCTGAAGACGTGGCGAAAGCGGAAGCAGACCTTCACGTCTCCAGAAATACAAAACGAGATACTGGAACTCATGGCATCGGCCATCGTCCGTCAGATCGCCAACAGTGTGCGTGAGGACGTCTTTGCTGTGATGGCGGATGAGACTCGCGACAGCGCAGGTACCGAGCAGGTAGCTATCTGTCTGCGCTCGGTGAACAAGCAGCTGGAGGTCGAAGAGCAGCTCATCGGTCTCTACAGCGTTGAGTCGACCACCGCACTCGTTCTGTCCACGGTCATCAAGGACGCCTTGCTCCGTATTGAGCTGGACCTCAAGCAACTGCGTGGACAGTGCTACGACGGCGCAGCCAATATGTCTGGGAAGTTCAAAGGTAAAAAGTATAGCATTATGTCATATAAAACTGGCAACAATAACTAGTAAGCGCATATTTTCCGTGCAAATCCTGAATATTTTGTTGTGGACAGGATTGCAAATACCTACGCGAGGCAATCACACTTATGCCGTTAAAACTTCAAACTATCGCAATAATGAGTTATTCATTCATCACGAGTGTTCTCAAAAGTCAGGCATTGCATAACCACTTCAGGCCCTGGAGCACACCCATGTGCAGCTCTAAATTTGTTGTGTTCACCTCCATAAACGGTAACTGAGAACTTCTCGTCACCTCGTGTCTAATCAAAAATGGATCTTAAAGTGAATATTGAAGTGAATATTAAAGTGGCACAGACAAAAGACGTTCATTATTGTGTTCATCAAAAGTGGCAAAAGAAATCCATCCGTTTCAATTTGGAAACCCTGATAATCCCTTTAAACGACTTAACCCACGAGCCGCTGGGGGGGGCATAAAGTTGCCCCCCCTTTACGTTTTGTGAAATATCTCCGAAACCTGATGAGCTACGAACGTGAAACTTGGCATAGCTTCAAATGAATACCTAGGCAATGTTTGAGGAAAGTTTGGTGGTTGTAGCACCTAAGATGACGTCACAGTGACGTCATAAAGTTTTGTCGTTTTCCGATATGGACCGTTTCTGATGACGCTGAGCATGAAAATCAACTGTAAATGAACTAGACAGCACCTGCTGTCATCCTAAAACATCTAACTACACTTCCATTTACTTTCTGACCAATAATCGGTCCTTTATATTCGGTCCCGTATATCTGATGTATCGTGAGGAATATGAGAGTCGCAAAGCTATAATTTCACTTATGACGTCACTGTGACGTCATTTCAAATGGGATCAACACCAAATTTGGACACAACATCGGCTAGGTATTCAGGAAGATGTGTGCAAAGTTTCGCTTCTCTATCTCTTCGCGTTGCGACGATATCGTCGCAGAAGTAAAGGGGGGGGGCAACTATATGCCCCCCCCCCCAGCGGCCGGCGGGTGGCGCGGAGGCCCAGCGGCCGCCGGGTTAACATCTTGTTTTCCCTATTTACCGGTTTATTGGCTATATATTCGATTAATCTTAACCACATTTTCCGTCTGCAGGCGTACAAGCCCTGATCAAGCAAGAGGAGCCACGCGCTGTCTTCGTCCATTGCACCGCCCACCGTCTAAACTTGGCTGTACAGGACTGCATGGACGGCGTGCGTCCCCTGTGTGACACCATCCAGGAGACTGGCCGGATGATCGGCTTCTTCCGGGACTCTCCTAAGCGCCTCTCCTGCTTGATACACTTCGGAGCAGACAAGTCCCTCCGACCGCTGTGTCCAACGCGGTGGACATGTAGTGAACCGGCACTGGCTTCCGTCATCAACAACTACACAGCGGTGCTGAGCAGCCTGGAGGCCATCGCCGATGATCCCAGCACAAGGCCGGACCAGGCGAGCACTGCCAGTGGCCACGCACGGCGCATGCAGTCGTTTGACTTCTTCTTCGGCTTGTCCCTGGCGCTGCATCTGCTGCGCATGACGACGCCCGTCATGAAGAGCGTCCAGGGCAGCCAGCAGACACTGGCTGCCAACCTCCAGCTGGTGGATGTTCTACACAGTGCCGTGTCAGGTCAGCGGTCCCGGTTCGACTCCTTCTACGCGTCTACTGTGGGCAAAGCCGAGGAGCTGGGCGTGAGCCCTCCGTCGCTGAAGCGCGTGATCCGGCCACCGCGCCGGCTCGATGACGGATCCGAGCCATACCGCCCTCAAACACCCGAGGACCACTACCGCCCCTTGTACCTGCTTGCCGTGGATCGTCTCTGCGCGGCCCTCGGAGAGCGGTACGGCTCTGGTGAAGGTAGAGGCGCCGCTGTCACCGATGAGCGGCGGGTCTCTCAGGCTGAGTCGGCGCTGCTGACGGCCAACGCCGATGATCTGTCGGCAACCGCAGCCTTCTACCAACTGGATGAGGGGCGGTTGGCGCTGCACTGTCAGATGCTGCAGGATGTTTGCCGAGACGAAGGCATTCCCCTCGGCAGCTTGGCCGACGTTGTCAGCGCCCTTCGCCGGCCGCACCTGGCGCAGCTGCTGCCCGAGTGTGTCGGCCTCCTCCGGCTGGTGCTCACAGCGCCGGCCACAACCTGCACGGCCGAGCGTTCATTCAGCCAGCTGCGCAGGCTCAAAAACTGGCTGCGCTCAAACATGTCCCAGGCCCGGCTGAACCACGCAGCGGTATGTGCAGTGTATGCAGAGCAGCTGCATGCCCTTGACCGTCAGGCGCTGATGCGTGAGTTCGCAACTCGCACCCCTCAGCGGGTGAACGTATTTGGCTGGGGCTGACGTGCAGGTGCATCATGGCCGGAGGCAGGAACCTCGAGCAGTGACTTCGGCCCAGCTATCGTGGGTATTGCTTTTTCGCTTTATCGCCTTGTCTGAAATGGCTATGAAGCATGAATATAGCGAAAGTGTTTAAGCGAATTTATTTTAACGAGCATAAAGCATTGGGTGAGCCCAAATCGTTTTACAGTGGCGCTATTAAAACAAGTTGTCTAACCGATTAAACATCATTGCTTGCCGAAGCGTCATTATTCTTTTCCTCAGGTTAATAGATATCTAAAATGTTCATTGTTATCAAACGGGCTTCGCTGAGGAAACTAAACATTATAACCAAACCGTTGTAATATTGGATAGTATAGTTATAATATTTACTTTCCTCAACGAAGCCCGTTTGATAACAATTAATATTTTAGATAGCATTGCTTGCATAATGACTACAGTAGCAGCTGAAAGAAAAACTACGAAAAAACATGGCATGCCTTTTTGAAAGCTATTGAGCACCCCCAATGATTTTTGGAAAACTACACCCATGCGCCCGACGGAGGTTTGAAATGACACCAGTTGGCGCGCGAGGTGACCTGCAGCGCCACCTGTCTCGGTACGCCATCTGTCGGTCACCGTTCGGACTGGCAACTCCTTCAGCCGCCGGTTATAATATCGGCCATGATGTGGTTTGGGTGTTCAGCGATGGTCTGCGGTCTCGAATAAATAGCGATTCTGCGATTTTCCTGTTTGGGCCGTCTTTGCATACCGTCAAGATGTTGGTGCGGAAGCAGTTGGTGATGTCTGTTTGTTCGTTTGGGTGGCAGGTAGTCATGTGGTCGCCGAGGGGAGTGTCCGGGTTTCTGTGCCGCGCGTCTCGGAGGTGCTCGTTAAATCTCAGTCGCACGCTTCGTCTTGTCTCTCCGATATAAATATTCCGCGTCTTTACCTTTTCACACAGCTCACAGGCTATCTCATAGACCACATTTTTTGTGTGACACCTGCCACCCAGACCGCTCATACAAGTCGCGCATTTGCGACCCCCTCCAGGGCAGGGGGGCGGTTCCAGAGCGGAGCGCACTAGGCTCTTTTTGAGGCTATTGTCGTTTTTTCCACGCCACTTGGAATGCCAGCCCTGACGCCCGGACTGTGCCCTGGATTTTGTGAGCGAGCGATTCATCGATGAATGGCAGTGAGATGAACGTTCGGTCATCTTGGCGCCGCCGCGCCCGGCTCTGTTCGGTCTGCCTTTCCCGAGGTATCGCCATCACCTGGGCCGCAGAGGAACGAACCAGACGCGGCGGGTAACCGTATGAGATGAACAGATCTGTCACCTTGGCGACACTCCGGTCCCTTGCGGCGGGGTCAGATGACAAACGCACCGCTCGTTTCAGCTGTGCCTTCAGCACAGACTTTTTCATCTGAGCGGGATGAGCAGAGTCATATGGCATAATGATTGGGGCTGCCATGGGTTTGTAGTAGAGCTCAGTTTGGTAGGTGCCATCTGGGTGGATTGTGACCAAAGTGTCTAAGAATGGTAACTGTCCTCCGTTCGTATCTGAGCGCTCAGCTGTGAATGTGATGGACGGGTGTACGGTGTTGATGAACTGTAAGTACGCGTCCAGTTCCTCTACTCCGTGCGGCCACACTCCAAATACGTCATCGATGTATCTGAGGTAGAGGGTGGGTTGCAGGCGGGGTGAGCTCAGCATACGCTCTTCTACCTTTCCCATGAATACCACCGCCAGTGGGGGAGCGACGCGGCTGCCCATCGCAATTCCCCTCGTTTGTCGGTAGTACCTGTCACCGAATCGAAGGTAATTGTTGTTAAGGCAGTGCTCGGGGTTACATGAGCAGAGTTAATACGAATTACAAACGGACTACAATGGTGAGCGAATAGGAAAATCCGTTCCTGATACGCATTTACTTGCTCATGTAACCCCGGTAAGTGAGAGAGAAGCGTCTTAACCCTCGCCCTGGCAGGGCATTTTTCATAACACGGCCTGGCAGGGGGGGGGGGGTCGCCCCCCCTCGCGATTGGCTCCTATGGCACCTAGAAACACCAAATTTGGTAGGTAGGTGGGCCCCCTGGTGTTCTCGCCCCTGTGCAAATTTGGTTGCTCTAGGTCAATATTTAGGGGGGTTTTGGGGGGTATAAATGTAAAAATTTCGCTAAAAACAGGTCAAAAGTTTTTCGCTTATAACTTTTGATCTAATTAAGATAGAGCAAAAAGAAAAGCACCAGTGAACTCAGCACGTCAAGGCGCGTCTAATGATATACTTTTTAGCTTGCTTAAGTGTACTTTAAGTTTTTCTTAAATTTTAAGCAAACTTAAATTAATAAATTAAGTTCAAGTTAACCAAATTGCATCATATCGCATATCATTCGATTCGGCTGATCACCAGTAACACAATGATACCATTTTTTAAGCTCTAGCGTCATTATGTGCCAAGTTATTGGCAAAAACGTCATTTGACCTCAGTTGACCTCATTTGACCTGACCCATGGATAAGTACACCAAACAAAGAAGCACCAAGTGACCTGCTTATAAGTACCGTGGTTTCAAAGCACAAAAGTGATGGAACGAAGCGGATATCTCCAGTATTTTCCGAATTTAGTATTTTCCGATAGGCTTAACATTACGACGTAATGACCTCTAACTGACCTCAGGTCAGTGACAAAACTGTGGGTTGGACAGGTGCAAAAAGAAAATTGAAATTTGACCATGACCTTGTACCGGTTTTTCTGACCTGGTGACCTGACCCTAGGTCACTCGGACCTGAAATTTTCAGGTCATATGTAAAAAGGTTGCCCCATAGGCTGTGCCAAATTTGGCGGCGCGCAGCGCCGCCGTTTTTACGCTATCTTTGAAAAACCTGAGGGGGGGGTCGCATCGACCCCCCCCCCCCTGCCAGGGCGAGGGTTAACATCGATCAGTGTCAGACCGAACATACAGATGCTGTCTGCATGCCTCTCTAGGAGTTCAGTGGCTGTCTCGATCGCTTCATTTACCGGAATGTTCCCGTATAGATTGGTCACGTCCACGCTAAAAATGATACTCCCGTCTGATAGTTTGTCTGGGAAGTTGTGGTGAAGCCGTTTGAGGTAATCGTCAGTGCTCGTGAGATGGGCCGGAACGAATGGCAGCAGCTGGTTGATCACACGCTCAAGCAGCCAGGTGAGTTTATCAACCGGATCCCCGCATGCGGATATGATGGGTCTCAGAGGGACCGTTGGCTTGTGGTTTTTGGGCAGACCGTAAAACTCGGCCGTGCGAGAGCATTGGGGTAACAATGCCTGTATCATGCTTTTCTCCACTTTGTCGGCCATTGTGTCACCAATGAGACGCTTGGTTTTAGCCTCGAGCTTGGGTGTCGGGTTTCTTTGGACCGGCTCATATTCTGAGACTCAGACATGTGCGTTGGCTTTGCTGATGTAATCGTCTTTCGTCATCAGTACAAATCCTTTGCATTTGTCCGATGGTTTCAGAACCAGGTCGTCGTTCTTCCTGAACTGGCTGATGGCGTGTCGCTGAAGGGTAGTGTGGTTTTTCCCCGAGGCTCTGTGATTGCGATAGATAACCATCAACTTCTTTTTCAGCGCCGACAGTTTTCTCTCGATCTCCCCAGACGCGGCTGGTGGCATGGACGCGTTACCATCCGGGAAGCGCGGTTTTAGGGTGCCTTGTCTTAGGCTATACATCCCTCGAGGGATGTATAGCCTACCTCTACCTCCATCCCTCCTTACCTCTACCTCCCCTCTCATCACCTGAGGATGGCCTAGGGCCGAAAATTTGTGCACAACTTCTCTTCGTCGTCTTCTTCTCATCATCGTCGACTACAGCATCGTCTTCAACATCATCTGGAGGTCAGTCTGGTTTCTTCGTCTTTACACTAGGGCTTAAGGTCACCAACATACAAATATTAAAGCAGCATTTCATAATATTACTTTGGTTATGACGCATTACATATGGTGGCTACATCATTTACCAACAGAAGCTGAACAAACTGCAAGAGGATGAAGGCATTCGAGCGACGAACAAGCTGACGCGCCTCCATCTCGAGTACGCCAGAAACAAAATGAAGGTTAAACTAGCCTCACAAGTGTTCAGCAGCTCAGTCGCCAAGGCCCTGTTGTTCTTGGAAAAGAGTCACCATCCAGATTTCGTCGGTGCTGGCGCGACAGCCAGCTTTCTTCTGCTGGTCGATCGGGCCTTTGACTACTTGAACGGTAGCAGCCCGTTTGGGAAAAGACCAAAAGCGCCTACAACGTCCGCAAACATCGAGTAAGATTATGGTGCAATGACATCACCTAGCGGCTAGCTGTTTTAAGTCGACGATATGGGCGATGACGTCGCAAAATTGACCTGACCTAAGGTAACCGATATCAAAATTCCGAGACATACAAATTGTTGGTAGGTACTGATTACCTCTTGCAATAGCCTGAGTTTCAAACTTCTGGACGTATATTTTAGGGATGACTGAAACACCAAGTTTTTAGAGGCCTTGTCATTTAGCTTGACCTGATGACCTGACCTTTATGCGACCTGGGGTTAAAAAAGTTACACACGATGATGTGAATGTATCATGAGCTGTAACAAGTATCGCGGCGCTCTGTGCCGCGGTTTTCTGTTACCGAAAAACATAATTCTTAAAAAAACGGGTTTTAAGTGTTTACCCCTTGGCGGCTAATACGCTCATTTTACGTCAAATACAAGGAGAGTGGAGAGATACCTTACGCTAAATTGCATAGACATTTCCTTGTGTTATATCATGCAATGTGTTGTCCATGGTGGATAAAGTTTATCCTTTTCTGACAGGATTCGGCGACAGTTTCTCGCTGACTTCAGTGCCAGCATCTGTCGGCTGGAGACTCGGTCAGGGAACAGAGTCATCCGGACGCGGCGGTTCACCCCGATTCTGGGCTTCTGCCTGGCGGCACAAACTGTCATGGACGTCAGTGAGGCGTTGCTCTCCGAGGGCTTCAAGTACGTCTTAGCGCACAAGCTTTCTCAAGACCATCTGGAGCTGCTGTTCGGTCGCATTCGTCGCATGGGTGGGTTCAACGACAACCCAAACGCTGTCCAGCTCCAACAGGCCCTGAGGAGATTGACTCTGCACAATTTCATCACGGCAGAGAAGAATGGAAACTGCGTGCCCCTGGACGGTGACTGTGGCGACGGCGGCCTTCTCGACGTCAGGCGACCTCCAAGACAGCAGTCAAAACTTGCTGGCGGGCCGGACACCGATCCGATGCCAGCAACAGTGCAGCTGCTGCTCCAGTCCAGCGACGCTTCGTCAGTGTTTTCGAACAGCTGCGTCACATACATAAGCGGTTACGTGTGCCGCAAACTGATAGATTCTCAGGCCATCAAGTGCGCAGAGTGCGTCGGCGCGTTACTGAGCAGCCCTGAAGATCCACCGCCACAGGACGCCATGGGCCTGGTCAACGTGAAGGACAACGGCGGCCTCTTGGCCCCGTCAGCGACGACCTACGCCATAGCTTCGTGCGCCGAGAGATGCCTCACTGGCCTGTTGAAGAGCAGTGCTGTTGTGCCTGCAAAGGTTTCACTGAGCGTTCAGTGTGGTGTGCTTAAGACTATGCTTGAGAACCGCTCTAGCCAGCTGTTCCCCGGGGCACAAGAACATATGTTTCAGCCCCGGGCTGACGAGTGCCACTGTGTTGTCCTGTTGAAGGTGGTGGTAGAGAGGTACCTCCGTGTACGCCTACTTTCTTGGGGGAGGATGGCAACGGTAAGGAGGCTACATGCCGCTCACATCCGGCACAGCCTCCACAAGCAGGTGCTATTTTCGCACCAGTGACGCCCGGTGAAGGAGGCACTTACATGTATATATACATCATGTAGGTATGTCACGAGACTATGTAGAAGGCAATAGGTTTTTGGGATCAGCATCAGGCTGGTTAGTGACATAAGAGCTCATCCCGCGGTGAGACATGATCGCGATGCATGGTGCTTCATAAACTACCCACCGTGACGTAACCGTGCGGGCCGCGAAACTCCACATTACTCTGTGAGTGTGGCCATTGGAGACAGTATCTCATGTGTGGAATGAAATCTCGCCGTATTTTATGTACGGTTTGTACAGTCCACAGCAGAAGTAATGTGTGGTTTCAGTCATGGGTATGTTCTGCTTCTGAAGCCTAGGAACGATTAGCCAGACTGCAACGAGACTTAAAATGTAACTTACATGTATCTTCACCCTTGCATCTACAACTTTATCTATTGACGTCTTCTCTTCAATCAGTCCGCATTTAAAAATCGTCGGCCAAAGCCATCTGTTGAGATTGGTAAAACCACACATTACTTTAGCGGTGGGCTGTACATACCCGCTTTTGCATGCATCTTCCCTGTATCTAACTAAGGGCACGCAAAAATCATAATGATATGTTCACCTATCTGAAGCGATAATTATGTTCACCACGCTCATCAATGTTCATCAATCGTGGATGATGTGTCGTTGATACGGAGAATGGCTTGTAAGTCCTGCGTGTTTACACAGTACAACTTCAAACCAGTAGGAGACACTTTTTGGTGTGGCAAAGGAAGCGTGCCGAAAGAGTGAGGCAAGCACGTGCCCAGAGGTGATTTCAGAACCCCGACTGAGCTGTATGAAGTTTTAATGCATCACCTCCCCCCCCCCATCAGATGTAGAAGCGGCCCATGCACGTGTGCCGAGCACTATCCTACTGGATAGTGCCGGACACCGTGCTAATCGGTCCTCAACGGTACAACAATTTTCAATGCAGCAAGCTCGGTCATTCTTGAGATTGATGAGCGACCACGCACATGTGCACGTGCAATCTGAAGCGCGATTAACTGTTGATGCATGCCCTTATAACCTATTCCAAGCTATGTACCAAATTTGAGCGCAACCTGCCCAGCCACTCTCGAGATGTGGGAGCGGCTCTTACACGTGCGCACGTGCAAGCTGGACCCAAATTGACTTGTGCACGGCACCCTGCTAAGCGGTCCCTAACGGTATACCAAATTTGAGCGCAATCCGCCAAGCCACTCTCGAGATGTGGAAGCGGCTCTTGCACGTGCGCACGTGCCAGCTGGACCCAAATTGACTTGTGCACGGCACCCTACTAAACGGTTCCTAACGGTATACCAAATTTGAGCGCAATCCGCCCAGCCGTTCTCGAGATGTGGAAGCGGCCCCTGCACGTGCGCACGTGCAGGCTGGACCTAAACTGACTTGTGCACGGCACCCTACTAAATGCCTCCTAACGGTGTACCAAATTTGAGCACAATCTGCCCAGCCGTTCTTGAGATGTGGAAGCGACCCCCTGCACGTGCGCACGTGCAGGCTGGACCCAAACTGTGACACATGGAAATGCACAATACTTTGCATGTCCAACCACATGCCAAGTTTCAGCTCAATCAGCCCAGTCATTGTTAACCCTCGCATGTGTAGGGGGGGGTCGGATGGACCCCCCCATGGTTTTTCGCGAATAACTCGCGTAAAAAGCGGCCGATCGCGACGAAACTTTCAGTACCCTCGCATTGATCAATTTTACACCTACCCTGAAAATTTCATGACCCTGACCCAAATGACCTTTGACCTGTGACCTCTTTTCCGAGACCATGTTTGGCCGGAATCGCGATTTCGCGTATGTCGGCTCGCACTAGCCGCGTGTTTGCAAGCTTTTCGTGGTTTCAAACGTTCAAACATGTGATTTGATGTTACTCCCGTGTGTGTCAAGGTCACCTGAAGGTCAGGTCAGGTCATTGACCTTTGGTGACCTCGGGTGACCTCGGGTCACTTTTTCGAGTTTTACATGTTTCTAGGCTAGTTTTTGGAGCTGAATTCGAATTTAGCAACCATTTGAACATTTACGAAGTAGTTTTGGTGACTTCGTAACATGTTACGAAGCTGTCAGAGGCGGTTGACACGTACTACGAATACCCCGTCACGACGCCTACTGGTTGACCTGACCTGACCTGACCCGACCTGGTCTAAATGTTTCAAGACATCATCTGTGATCAAAACTAACACGATATTCGTGATCAGCACCCCGAAAAACCCCTTAGCAGCCACACTTTACGACTTTCTAACAGGTCCCGATTTTCCCGACTTTGGGTCATTGACCTGACCTGGAAGGTCAACCAATGACCTAGGACCTTAAAATTAGGTACCATCGGCTTCCTCTCGTCACGGGCAACACGCTCGTTTTTTCCGCGAAGCTCTAGCTCGATCAGGGGCCAAACGGCAAGGGGGGGGGGTCCAACCGACCCCCCCTACACATTAGAAGCTGGCAAACGCCGCACACATGCGAGGGTTAAGTTATTGTAGATGAAACAATTTTGTCACCCCTTATTCGGCACGTGGCACGTGCCGTGTCGCCCATCCCATGGCTTTGTGCTATGTTCAGGTGATTTAGCTTGGACGCTTCTACATTGTAGAGGTGGCCTCTCATTCCGTTCCGTCGTGTTATTCACGAGAAGGAACTTAATAAATTTTCGTGTTTTCCCATAGACAAAGCACTGTGTGATTAGTTCGTGCCCTTACACGTACGGTGGCGCTAGTGTCGCACAGCGGGAACGGCTTCCAGGCGCTGATTAAGCCAGTGTAGTCTGTCTATACTTATTATAGGTCAATGGTACAAACATCCGCTGTACAAGAAC
This sequence comes from Amphibalanus amphitrite, assembly GCF_019059575.1. Lineage (NCBI taxonomy): Eukaryota > Metazoa > Arthropoda > Thecostraca > Balanomorpha > Balanidae > Amphibalanus > Amphibalanus amphitrite. The sequence goes on along the minus strand of NW_024881718.1, from coordinate 58,767 downwards.
CATTTATACACTCATCCACGGCATGAATAGTACGTCTTCAGGAATACCAGTGCGTTTACGGTCTCATCATTGAGACGGGTTCTGACTTTGGTTACGACATTGCCAACAGCCGAAAACACCCGCTCTGCCTCTACGCTAGTTGGCACGACAGTTTTAAGCCATTGGTAGGCTTGCCCAGTGTAAAACCCGCGGCCAGTGTACGCAAAGTTTGCCAGCTCCTGTTTCACCATGTTTTGAAGACGTCGCTCTGTCACTTCACCTCCTTCCGGCTCCGCTTTGTCAGCCACTTCTTTCAGACTTTGCTCCAAAGTCGCCTTGAGAGCAGCCAAGTTGCTGATTGGGAGAGCTCCACTCTGCTCGTCTTCAACGTCAGGCTCAGAATTACTGAGCTCTGTCGGCACTGGCGTTGAATCTGCACGATTTTTCTGCGAAAGTCTAGACACGAGCTCTACGACTGTCTTGCTGACCTCTTTTGTTCCGGCCACGGGCAAGTCAGGATCACTGGCAGATCCGTGACCCTGGTGAAGATGCTGCAGTACTGATGCTGCAATCGTTCTTCGTTCGAGGACCCTTTTCCGTACGCATTCAAGCAGCTTAACCGCTGTTGGTGATGTTTGGTTTCGGAGCTGGGTCAAAATGAACGATAGAGTCACGTCACTTGTGATAAGGTTTGCATCTCGTCTGCAGAGCATTTCGGTTCCTACCTTCATTGAGTGCACTTATCAGGTCACGCATGCTACTGAGCTCAGCACTCGTAAGCATGCTTACAACTGAGCCGCTTGTGGCCTGTATATCGATCAATGCCTTTCTCACTGCGGTTTTCAGTTCCCAGAAACGCTCGATCATTATCAGCAGACTGTTCCAGCGTGTCTTGCAATCAAGCATCAGAGTTCGCTCACTGCCTAGCTCGTCTACAACATGTTTTTGCAGACATTCGTTACGGACGGGAGATTTTTTGAACCAACGAACGATTTTGCGCACATTTGATATAGTTTTGCCGATTGCACCGCTCACTTCCATACGCTGGCCTTCGACACTGGTTTCAAAGTGCTCTGCCGCTTCAAAATCATCAACTTCGCCTTCATCATCCGTTTCCCCGGCTGAGCTTTCTTCATCGCCTTGGTGTGGTTGTGGGACTTCGGCAGTCACTCTCTTCTCATAGAGAGCATCCATCACAGCCAGATGAAGCCCATGCGCCATGTACAACTGCTGCATGCATGGAATCAGCCGGCCAAACTTCTTCATGACGCTCGCTCCATCGTTGCACACGCACACGATATGCTGATGCAGGTCGATGTCGAAAGTGCGAAGCTTTTCGTTGAGGACCTGCACACATTTTTCTGCAGGCATCGGGCCGTGATATCGAATGACTCCCAGCCCCCAAGTGTCCTTGCCACAATGGACGTTCACACTCATGTATCGCCGGTTTCGCAGTGATGTGTATTCATCAAGAGTAAGCGTAAATCGCTTGTTCAGGCCGACGTTTTCTTTCAGCTCTGACTTGACGACTCCCATTATTTTTCTGCAGTGGACCATCACTCGATTTCTGATCCCATTGGGTGAGGTTGGTAGGTCCTTGAACCTTTTTGCACCAAAGAGCTGCCGGAGATCGTTGGACGTGCAGAAAAGGTTAAATGAGATGCCATCTTTGCTACACATGCGACCCAGCGTGGCATCTAGGGATAGATCCTCTTTTGGGGGAAAGAACGATGTTATTCTCGCCTTCTTTGGTACGGGTCCTGCGCTCGATGATGGTTGACTCGGACTGGCTTCGCTAACTTGGACTTCTTCGCCCCGACCTTCCTGTTCCCTTTTCCTCCCTCCATGCATAGTCTCAGGGGCGTCGTTTTGTATAGGCCTGGGAGTGCCCGAGCACTACCAATGTTCAGCTGAGCACCACCAATGTGTTGTTGAGCACTACCAACATTTTTCTTCACTTATTGAGAAACTTGCATTCAAACATGTCATACAAATAAAATGAATGAGGTTCTTATGTATAAAATCAACATGATAGCAAGTAACTTCAATGGTAAGTGGTAACTATTGATGAAAATCTATAGACTTACTCCACAAGTAGATTGAATTTGAATTGGTTGACCAATTCAATCTTCTTGTAGCGTACCTAAGTCCATAAATTTCCATCAATACCTAGGTATCATTTTCACTTTCCACATCATGTCATTACGTCAAGTAATTTCAAGTTATGTGGTTACCTACCTACATACCTACCAAGTTTCACAAAAGTCAGGGGCGTCGTTTTGTATAGGCCTGGTAGGGCCCGAGCCTTACCAATGTTTATTTGGGCCCTACCAATGTTCGCTGAGCCCTACCAATCTTTTGTCACTTATCAGTTGATAAAAAATCAAAATAAACAGATAAGCAAATATTAAATAAGCACATATGCAAGTACATAAATAAGGCTCTAGCCACAGTAGGTGCATGTAGCTGACAATGAGGTTTCACGTGTCTAGGACTCCGGATTTTAACCCGCGAGTTGCTGGGGGGGGGGGCGTTAAACGCCCCCACTTTTTTCGCCGGGCCATAGCATAAAAACGGCGCGCCGCAGGCGCGCCAAATTTTGGGTACCTGTAGGGAATCGATTGAAGTGTATTGTGGCAAAGTTTCAAAAAAATCGGTCGGAAAATTTTTGAGATATCGAAGTTTTAGTGACGTCATGATTTCTGAGTTTTCGGCCAAAAACGGCATATGTTCAAAAAATCATATAAAATCACAGAATAGACATACAGACATGCCGTAAACGCTATTAGACTGCCAATACCATGAACAATCAGATGGCTATCTTCGATTATTGATTATCGTTCCGCATTTTCCAAAATCTTGAACTGAATCTTGGCAATTTCTCGTGACTACTTCACGACCATGATACATGCATTTCTTAAATTGAACTTTTTAAGCCAAACACGTACACATATGATAAAATGAATGTCACCATCGTGTTCTACGCTCCAAATTACCCATAAAACATGTGTCACAGGCTGCGAATATCAGTTTTGATTTTCGGGGATATGTGCCTACCCGGTTGACCTGACCTTGACCCTGACCTATGCTTTACTGACCCCTACATGGAGCTGACACTCTTGTAGGCCTTATATGATGGATTGTGCACCGTTTTGACAGAGTTTATGACGATAGGCGCCCATTGCGAAGTCCTGAAGTCCATGCTACTGAAAGCCCGATTTCAGGTGTTTGACCTGACCTTGACCCGACCTGTGACCTCAAAATTCAACTTTTAAGTACTCATCTGAAGCGTCTCGTCGCGTTCTTTCGTTTGCCGCCTCGTGCGTTTCGCTGCGCCTATTGGTTCTCGAGTTATCGGCTGGGGGCGTTTAACGCCCCCCCCCCCAGCAAACGGTGGGTGGCGAAATACCCCAGCAACTGCCGGGTTAAGAGGCTCGAAAACGCAATTGGTTATAGAGGTCCATAACTGCCTCTGAGTCCCGCATACCACGCGACCGCCCCTAATAGACCCCGATCCGTCTCCACACCAGCCGCTGGAGGCCCTACACCGACTTCGGAAGGTGCCGCAGTGCTCCAGAATAGGCCATAGGTATATTGATTTGAGTGGGTGATGCAGCCTGATTCCCCAGGGTTCAACGCCAGGTCATTACCGCATCAGACCCCGAAAACTGAAGCTCGTAACTACGAGGGGCGTTCAAAAAGTTTCGGGCCGAACAATGAAGGAGTTGGAATTTTGGCCTGCAAGGCGGTGTGTTAACCCATTTATGCCCAGGAATATTGACCATCATGAAAATCGATGAAATCAAAATATGCTATGCTCCTACCAGGGCCTTGCATGGAATCGAAAATAGTTTTTGCCTGCAGCAAAAGTTTTTCGAGAAAAACGTAAAAAATGTGCGTTGCGAAATCGCAACGAAGGGCACACCGGGCGCCATCAGCGTTGCGAAAACGCAACGACGGGCACATCAGGCGGCCATAAAGTACACTGAACTGCCGTATATGCTAATTTATTTTGACAAAACATCAATCAACTGTTGACAACTATTGCTTGAAAATGTGGAACCCACATCCCTCATGCTCTATAACCCGCCTAAAAGCCTCAGTGGGGGAGCATAACTTCAGGATTCGCGAACGGGGAGATGACAACAAACGGTCATTTTCGACAACAGTTGTCCATTTAAAGTTGTGGTCGATACGTACTCAGGGTGACGCTTTCTTTTTGGATGCTAGACAGAGCCATTATCGGGCCCCACCTATCAGACCCCACACTGAAAACAATTGAACGGAGGTTGGGAGTAAACCAGTGCCTCACGTATACGCGTATCCGCAATGATCGTTAACCACCCTCCTAGGAGTAAAGTTAAATTCCATTGCAGGTTAGTCGTACCCACTCCAGCAAAAAAAAAAGAGAAAAAAATGAACCGATCGGGCTTTCACAAATTACCCGCGCAAGGCGTAGCGCATCATAACAAATCGCCTCCCAGTTTATCATGTTTACATCTGATCCAAAATTGTCATTGTCCCACTCTCAGTGACCTTCACGTGTAACCTCTTTCTCGAGGCAATGCCAGGGCAGAATGGTGATTCGACGCAGTGGCACACTTTCCAACTGTTCCGTGAATACGTCCTTTCCATCTTCAGGATAGTTGAATCCTTCATCTCCACGCCTCAATCCCCTTTTCCGGGCTAGACGGGCAACTGTATATGTATCGCATTCGGGCAGCTCACAAAGGAGCACGCCTGTAGCCGGGTGCAGTGAGTGCTTGGGAGGGGGAGGGGGGCTGGGTCATGGGTGGCCTGCCCACTGGCTGGGCTCAGTCTCGACGATTAACTGTGCCCGCTCAGACAAATGTCTCCCCTAATTCCAATAATACTGCTAGCTCTAAAATGGTCTGATTCGATAAAAGGCCTATCCCAAGTAAGAAAACAAGCGTATACTCCACATCAAGCAGCTTATTAACTTATGCAGCTTATGAATCCTAAAAAAGACTATTTTCCCAGACGCCCTCATTACCCCTGCCGAAGGGCTCTGCCACCCACAGAGGGGGCATATCCCACTATTTGCCGACCCTGAGTTATCTTTTCTAACGTAAAGGTTGGTAGTCAGCAGATTGTATCCAGAGAATGGCAATGTCTATCTGTCGTCTGATACCAGACTACATCCCCGTTATTCATTATACAGGGTGATCCAAAAAAATTGGAACCCCTAACTTAAAATGCATGTAAGTCAGAAAATTTTTACTTTATTGATAAATTGCAAACACCATTAGAAAGAGGGTTCAATTCTCTATAAAATCGAGTTGATTGTACTTACTTATTATTATAAATATTGCCCTAGACATATGCCTATAAAATTTGTGTCACGAAACTCAGTGAAACGGTTTTGAACATCCTATGCGCAAATCAGTGATTGACGGTTTGCTGTTCTGACCATGTCGCTTGTTGGAGGTTCATGAATAAAAATAGCTCATTCACGTGCTATTGTAAGGAAAGGAAAGGCTGACGGCCTGCTGGGACCAGTTGTCCCAGAGACTGCTGGCACGCGCAGTCGGAGCTGTCCCCAAGCAACTGCAGGCCTGCGTAACGGCCCCCGGAGCTCGCGTTGAGCACATGCTGTGATGAACAGCGGAAGCTAGGACGCGCGTATCTGTTCTACTTTGTGCTTCTGTGCTAACTTTTATGAAATAATATTGAATATGGATGTGGTGTTATTCGCAAAAAGACAACAGATAGAGTGCTAACGGATTTCAGCGCATTGTTAACATTTGGCGATTTCGTTTCACTCAGTTTTCTGACGCTCATTCCAAAAGCTAATAGTGTGCCAATGCTTTACAACATACATGCACGAATTTGACGTGATTTTATGGAGGACTTAATGCTCTTTTTAATGGTGTTTGCAATTTGTCAATAAAGTGAATACTTTCGGACTTATAGACATTTTAAGTTAGGGGTTCCCATTTTTTTGGATCACCCTGTATATGCACAATGTATGTGCATAGTCGATCCAATTTCCAAAGGACCTAATTATCTCTCAGGTCCGTTAGCATCGCCGACCGTTTGATACAGGTCCTCTTCCTACCATGCGATTTTCAGATGCATGGGAACACATGGCTTACATAGTGAACGAACATCCCGATATGAGAGAAAAAGAAAGGAGTGTTTGTAGCTGTTTGAGGCAGTAAATGTGAAATATGTCGCAACATTTTAAGTGCAAACGCACATTGCACTTAACATACCTATACACGTCCATCATGACTACAAAACGAGAGAGAGAAAGAGAGAGAGAGAGAGAGAGAGAGAGAGAGAGAGAGAGAGAGAGAGAGAGAGAGAGAGAGAGAGGGAGGGAGGAAGAGAGTTGGGGGAACGAGGAAGAGAGGGAGGAAGATGGGGGAGAGAAAGAAAGAACCCACAGCGTATCACGAGTGAACTCTATTGTTGATATTCATACTTCCGCTACCCTACCAATGTGCCCCTCGTTGCGTTTTCGCAACATCGCTGTCTTTCCGATGTGCCCTTCGTTGCGTTTCCGCAACGCCACCGTAGTCATGTTTGAAAATAGTCACAAACCCTTTTTGCAGCATGATTTCTTAACAAAATGCATATCTAACCTATTGTAGGGACTCTGCAGAATATGTTTACACAATCTTCATTACGATATCATTGAGCACTTAGCCTATTTGTGTTGTTTTTCGTGACGTCATCACTCACAAGACCTTCGACTTCCCTCAGGGAGCTCTAGGCAGTGACTTACCGACCGCACAGACTTGTAACTGCGTAGCATCATGCGCACAACCATGTTACACACACTGAAACTTGTCTCATCGGTTAGCCTCCATTACACACTTCTCAAGCTTCGATCACGTCGACGCTTACTTGCGTTGCGAAAACGCAACGAAGGGCGTAAATGGGTTAAATGATGTGTTATTGGGATGTCCACTTACGCAAATTAAGTAAGTGGCCATTAATTAAGTCTCTTCTGTGATAGATTCGGGCTTCTATTCGTAGCATAGTTCGCCATTTCGGATAGGATGGGCGACGCCCAGAAGAGAGCAGTGATTCGTTTCATAGTAGTTAGTGCAGAAAAGGCACCAAGCGTTAACCCTCGCCCTGGGCATTTTTCATAACACGGCCTGGCAGGGGGAGGGGTCGATGCGACCCCCCTCCGCTCGTCAACTTTCCAAAACAGGGGCACACAATTGATGATGTGCGTCCATTCGATAAACATCGAACATCGAGGAGAGGCTATAGGGAAGCTGACGTAAAGTGTGCACCTGATCCGCGACCACGCACCTGCGTACATGGGCGGGATGACGAACAGTGAAGCGATGAGCTTCGAGTTGTTGTCGCATCCACTTTTTCTCTCCGAACCTTGCACACTCTGGTTAGTGGTTGCCACCTCTTCCCCAACATAAGAAAATTAGCAGCGGCAACCTCGCTAACAGCAGGGAGACGAAATCAGCCGTCTTGGACGTGCAGGATGGGTCCAAAACCCACTTGGTTATGGAGGCCTTGAGGGCTCTCGCGAAGCGCTGCGCGAAATGTGTTTGTCTTAACGGTGTTTATTTGAATAAATGAACTTTTTGGTCTAATGAGTCGATGCTGTATCTCTCTGCTCCTTCATGGTCGGGCCCGTAGCTTTCTGAACGCCCCTCGTACTGTCATCCTTTTATTTTGGCAAGCAGGTCTTTCTAACTATCGTTGTGTTTCCAGTCCTCGTTAGTTGTCGAACCCTTCAATTGGCGTGGGTCTTCAAAACCGTTCCTGGCCCCGCAGCCGTCTTTTTTAGTCGGCTTGGGCCCTCTAAGCTGTTCCTGTCCCCTTTCAGCACAGCCGTCCTTTTAAGTCGATGTGGGCCTCTTTCAGAATGGCGTGCATTCCTCCGACACTATTGCCTATATAACTGCACGTTTTGTGCATGGCGTCCGGTGTGGACCCAGATTTCCAAAGTTTTTTTTGTGTTTTTTTAGATTTCGGTTAGTCTTGTCAATGACCAGGGCGAAAAATAAGTGACCGAAATCCGATGAGAAAGGCAGATTTGGGGGTACCCTACCTTGTAAGCCCCGTCATATATGGCCAGCCGCCGCCTTTGGGCACTACCAATCATTTTCGGAAAACGACACCCCTGCATAGTCTGCATATGCACATGTAGACCTTTTGTTGATCCACCAGTGCACTTGATCACTTAACAGCAAATCTTACACTTGGCCTTTTGACCAGTATCGTTTCTTAACCCGCGACCTGGTGGGGGGGGCTATTTTTGCCCCCCCCCCCTCCAGACTTTTCGATATATCTCCACAACCGCTGCGCCGATCGTCACTAAACTTTCAGTGCCCTCCCGGACATCAATTTTACACATTGTGACCAAAATTTTTTCCAAAGGCTATGATAGGTTGGCCGGAAATGACGTCAGAGTGACGTCATGTTCTGCCGTTTTCGACCCAAAAAAGGGTTTCGCGGGAAGAGCTGTCAGGCCTATAGCTTTGCAAATACAGAAAAATGATAGAGACATAAAAACTGTAGAATTGACAGGGCTACAAAATTGCTATCTCGGATTTTTAAAAATTTTGGATTTTGATCCCCAAAAATCAAAAAATAGATTTTTTGGATATAATAGTCGAAAAATCCAAAAAGTTTTTTGAATTTCGCACAAACCGGAATATATGTGATAGTCCTTACCGCCTTCCATCTACATACCAAATTTGAGATTGATACCTCTTTTTATGGCGAAGTTATAGCGAAAAAACTGTTCAAAATTGATGACGTCAAATTTTCAAACTCTATTTTTAGCAATTCTAGACCCCGTAACGCAAAACAAAGACCACCATTACACTCCCCGTGACGAGCTGCATCGAATCAATACCAATTTTATGCAAAACTATCAACTTTAAAATTTGACCTTTTTTGGCCTGACCTTGACCTGACCTTGACCTGACCTTCACCAGAAAGTGACCTAAGCCGTACCTGATAGTCTTATAACCAACACCATTGAGTTGGAAATGAAAAATTGGCCATAAAACATGCATCACACAACCTTAGTAAAGTTGGGTTCATGTGACCTGACCTGTGACCCTTGGTGACCTGACCTGTGAACTGACCTGGTATTGTCAGTGACCTCTAATAGCAACATATCTACTAGGCAACTGACGCCCTATCGCTGATTCTCGACAAAATGCGTTTTCCTTGGTGTTATAGCGCATTCCCTGGAAGACCCGTGAACGGTGAAACATTTCACCTTTCACCTGACCTGTGACGTCATCGGTGACCCCGAGGTCAATGAAATTTGGTTTTCCTAGATAAATTTGACAGGCCTTTCGAACGCCGTTTGGGTTTTGCGGATCCGTCCAGTAGTTTCGGAGATACGAGGGGGGGGGGGCAAAAAATAGCCCCCCCCCCACCAGGTCGCGTTATAAACAGACCCCACCAGGGCGCGGGTTAAGAAGTCCTTCCATATGCCAGTTATTTTGAATTCTTTGAAATTCTCCATAGTTAGCTAGCACCCAGCCAGCAATTTTGCTCCGGGCCCAAGCAGGCTCAAGTGCGGATTGCCCGAGATTTTTAGTCGGGCTAAAGTCGGCTAGGGCTTGGGCTAAAGTCGGCGTATGACACAAAAACGCCGACTAAAGCCCATGCTCTGCCGGAGGTATGCCCGCTCTGCGAGCTCCGGACAGCCGTAGTTTAGCCCTAGTTGAGCGACGATTGGCGTTAGCCCGATTTAAGCCCGAGCAGTGAAACCATTTATATAATGGAGATTACTCTGGGCCCGAGCGGGCTGAACTCCGGCAAGCCCACTCTGTGTGCCCTGTCTATCCCGACTTAAGCCATAGAAGTGAATGGGGTTTATACATTGCAAACTGCTGTGGCTTTGCTCGGGTTCGGCTCGAGTGACGGCTCCTGTTTTCTCAAGTCTCGACTTGACTTCATCTTGCTTTTGCTTCACACTGGATCAAGTAGCAAGGAGCAGCCAATGCACTTTCAGCAGGTTGTGCGGTTTCAATGCATATTTAAAGGGACCCTCCCACCTTCAAAAAAGTTAATGAATTGGCATGAAACTGATGTCGCTCGGTTCAGAAAGAGCAAAAACGAATATCTACCAAATTTCATCGAAAAATATTCACCGGTTTTCAAGATATTAGACTTTTACTTTTGTTTACTTTTTGGGATCTCCGCTGTTCCTAGCGACTTTATTTGAAAGTGCGGCATTTGTTGCGCGCAAAGCAGCATATACCACCGCGTGCTACCAAACGTTTTAGTAAAAGATTTAAAATCGTTAGATCTCCGCTGACGTCACAAATTCTATGGGGGCATACCAATGCATTAGCCCCTTAGAATCCGAAAACTGCAAGTTTGAAATTCGATATCTCCGAATTAAAGCATTTTTCGATGTTGTGAGTGCCCAAACCGGTATTTTCAGACCATGGCCACCAATTTGGCTATCTCAACTCAAATCTAATGTTAAGGTGGGAGGGTCCCTTTAAAATTGTTACGGTCACTCATATGCTCTGTTAACCGGTCATCGAGCATTGCGAAAGGAAAGTAGTGGTTGACTTTGATAGTGAATGTATATTATAAACGACTACAGACCACTGAACTCTAATATATACTGGAAGGAGCATTGGTGACTTGTTTTTGTCTATCGATTTCCGCCATGTTGTGTATACCAGAAATATAAATTGCATGTACGGTAGCAGAGGTGCAGTTTAGTGAGAGGTACACTACTCAAAAGTGCTGCTGCTTCATGCTTGCAGTTTGATTGCAGTGATCAACTTTTCAAGACTTTGGTATACACAACATGGCGGAAATCGTTAGACATTCTGGCCCATATACGGCCAAGGCGAGTGCCTCCCCCTGCTACAGACACTCAAATGAAACACAAATACATGAAACAGTGGAGTGCAAACTGCAGCAATAATATGACATGAGTCATGAAAAAGCGCCATCAAAACTATAAAACAATCAAAGGCCCGCTAGCCTCCTTCCCCGTTCATAATACTTGGTTGAACACTCAACCGAAAGCATAAAGGACAGCAAGTAATCGCTCATAAGACATAAAGCAATTAGCAAACAATCGTTTATAAGGAATTTCACTCTTAAGAGAGTTAAGCGTAGTGAGGAAAATCATATTGATGATTATGAGCATATTTTTAATTGACCGAATCCTCAATGTAATCTGAATAAAATGACAATTTTGCTATTTGTCATTTTATTCAGATTACATTGAGGAATTTCACTCTGGTGAATGGGAGCTTTGGAGGCGTCTGGCTCATCCACACATAGGTATACACATCTGCAGTAGGTGGTCGGCCAGCTTTCGGCGCAGTTTCAGTATAATGTAGGTATACCTACCTACTTAATTATAAGCAGGCAGTTTCCGCTAAACCACTTGGCGAGGGCGACTGCGGCGTCCACCCGGTCCTGGTTTGTATAACTATTCCATTGTTTTTTTTTTTGAAACCATTTGCTCTAATGGTACAGTATATCTAAAAAGTATGTCCCCTGGTTTGGCTCTCCCACAGGAGGCGAATCGGTAACTTGGCTGAATCCCAATTGCGGCATCCGGCCGCCAGGGTCGCTGCCGCGCGAGCGGCCTTGACCGCTCGCATGTCATTGGCAGTTCGGTCCCTCCCCATCTATACCGAGGTGGGGAGGGGAGAAGAGGGGAAGAGAGGGAAGGGAGCGGCTTTCGCTCGGCACTTGGCGATACCTGGCTGACCCCGCGCTCCCTCCTGCCCTCAGGCGAAGACCGACTTCCTGGCCTGTAGCGGCCCAGCGGAAAACCGAGCTCGCGGGGCGCGACTCCATTGGCCCAATCTTATAAATGGAATGCTGTCGTATTCACGGCATTAGATAATATTAATAGTGATACCAGCAGTGGATGTGGTAAAATACAGTCCAAAATAAACGAAAGCACACGATTCGTGCATAATGCGCCCTCCCATTCAAATAAGCCCGCCCACTTCGATAGATGGTGTAGTTTCTTAGGGCGTAAAAGATGCAAAACACTGCCGATTTTTTTTTAAGCTCGGCCACTGGGACCGACAATATACAATTGACTGAAATGCATGAAAACCATTTTGCATTTAGGTAATAGCCGTTTTCTGCACCCAAACTTTAGCCAGTGACACCCTGTCCATTCTAAAGCGTTTATAAGATTGGTCCCAGCACCCGATTTTATATGAGTAAGTCGTGTAGCCAGGAGCCTGCCACTAATAGGGTTAAAAAGCATCTTATTTCTAACGAATTTATTAGTATGGCCACTTTTACAGGACGTCTATAGAGCTTTGACTTTCACATTTCTTCCTCGTTCAGGAGAAACGTTTTAACCCTCACCGGACCTTCAGGTTTTCTGAATACCGAGGGGACGTTGGGGGTTGGAATTGAGGAAACAACCCCCTTCGCCGATTCGCCCCTAATTGAGCTAGAGCCTCACGAAAGAAACGATCGTGTGCGTCGTTACGAAATGCAGCGATTGGTCTCCGATTTAAAGGGACCCTCCCACCTTAACATTAGATTTGAGTTGAGATAGCCAAAATGGGGTCCCTAGCTCACAATTACCGGTTTCGGCACTCACAACATCGAGAAATGCCTTAAATCGGAAATATTGAATTTCAAAATTGCAGCATTTTGATTCAGAGGGGCTAATGCTTAGGAATACCCCTCTGAGTGTGTGACGTCAGCGCAAATATCTAACGATTTTTAAATGTTTGACTAAAACGTTTTGTAGCACGCGGTGGTATATGCTACTTGCGCGCAACATCTGCCGCAAACGCCGCACTTCTAAAATAAAGTCGCTAGAAACAGCGGAGATCCCAAAAAAGTAAACAAAAGTAAAAGTCTAATATCTTGAAAACCGGTGAATATTTTTCGGTGAAATTTGGTACATGTTCGTTTTCGCTCTTTCTGAACCGAGCGACATCACTTTCATGCCAATTCATAAACTTTTTTGAAGGTGGGAGGGTCCCTTTAAGGACCAGGGTCAGCCGATGACTTCGGAGGTCAGGTCAAGTGGCCCAAGGCACAGGTTCGGTTTTTGGTAAATAACTTCGCTAAAAATGATCGCAGATCCGCGATTTTAGCAGCATCGTGTTTGTCTAGCTCAGGCGTGTCGAATGGTATGCTTTTTCTTCGGGTGAGATCAACTTAACCCTCGCCCGTATAAAGGGAAGGGGGTCGAACGGACCCCCTCCCTCGGTTTTTCGCGAATAACTCGCGTAAAAAGCGGCCGATCGCGACGAAACTTTCAGTACCCTCGCGTTAATCAATTTTACACCCACCCTGAAATTGTCATGACCCTGACCTTAATGACCTTTGACCTGCGACCTACTTTTCGAGACCATGTTTGGCCGGAATCGCGATTCGGCGTATGTCGGCTCGCATTAGCGGCGCGTTTGCAGTCTTTTCGTGGTTTTAAGCGTTCAAACATGGGATATGATCTTGCTTCCATGCATTAGGGTGGGTGTCAAGGTCACCGGAAAGTCAGGTCAGGTCATTGATATATGAACATTTACGAAGTAGTTTTGGTGCCCTCGTAACATGTTGCGAAGCTGTCAGAGGCGGTTGCCACCTACTACGAATACCCTTACTGGTTGACCTGACCTGACCTGACCCGACCTGGCCTAAATGCATGAAGACATCATCTGTGATCAAAACTAACATGATATTCGTGATCAGCACCCCGAAAACCCCATAGCAGCCACGCTTTACGACTTTCTAACAAGTCCCCATTTCCCCGACTTTTGGGTCATTGACCTGACCTGGAAAGTCAACCGATGACCTAGGACCTTAAAATTGGGTATCATCGACTTCCTCTCGTCACGGCCAACGCGCTCGTTTTTCCGCGAAGCTCTAGCTCGATCAGGGGCGAAACGGCAAGGGGGGGGGGGGTCCAACGGACCCTTATACGTTTGAGGCTGGAAAAAACACCAATACGGGCGAGAGTTAGGTGTTAACCTCGGGTCAAGGTCAGGTCACAGCCCGTCAGGTCACGAAGCTGGTCAAAGGAGGTCATATTGCATATCAATCGATTCGGCAGGTCTTTTCATGTCCATTAGTGGCTTTATCGACTCGGTAGCTTTATCCCGCGCCCTGCTGGGGGGGGGTTGTTTGAACACCCCCCCTGTGGTTTTTCGCGAATATCTCAAAAACGGCGGCGCGGAGCGCCGCCGTTTTTGGTACACCTTACCATACATCAATTCTACACATGTTGTGAAAATTTCAGACCAAGGTCATTCAAGGTCAGGTCACCAGGTCACTTGAAGTGACCTCACCTCATAAAAACTTTCAATGTCTGTCATAGCTACACCGAGTGACCGATCGCTTTGAAACTTTCAGCGATTGCTAAGAGCAATAGCATGTACAAAATGTATATCTCAGAATTTTGATATCGATGACCTAAGGTCAGGTCAATTTTGCAACCTCCCCATTATAAGTCAATGGGAGAAAATTGAAATGCGCCTCTTTTGGATGAAAGACATTATAAACACTCCCAAACACCAAATTACAAGTGGTTTAGACACACTGAACTTGAAAATGGTGTCCGTGACCCTTGTTTATGCCCTGAGGTCATCTTAGGTCACGAATGGTATCTAACAGTTTTTCGCAAATAACTTTTGATAGAGGCATGCTAGAGCGATGAAAACGCCTTAGATGTGTTCAGCTCGACGATACGGATCGACTGATATGCAACATGACCCTTTCCGGTCAGGTCATGACCTTGACCTGAGGTCAAATTTTCAAGTTGACCTTTCAAGGTCAAGACATAGTTCATTCGATGCGTCTTGACGAGAGGAACACGATGCCGGTAAAAGTAAGCTCGTACAAGGCTTGGGTCAAAAGTTATTGCAGAAAAACTGTTTTCGAAAAAATCGGCTATTTTTGCAGTTTTTGCCCCCTGCAGGCAAAACCGTTGACGTTAGGTCAAATCTGAGAGAATTACTCAGAAAGGGCGTTAATAGGGCTATCGAATGCGCTTTTCCGCGGCGCTGTAGCTCTATTGGTTCCCGAGTTATGCGTTGGCTTCTTGGAAATTTTCGACATTCGACCTGGAAATCGGCGAAATTTTGCCTTCAATGACCTCTGGTGACCTGACCTTTGACCTGACCAAAAAATTGACCGAAGTGATTTCGTCATTATTTTTTACGCTCTTTCGAACGCCGCCTTCCGCGTATCGCTACGTGGCCCAGGAGCCGAGTTACAAGGGGGGGTGTTCAAACACCCCCCCCCCCCAGCAGGGCGTGGAAATCCAGGACCCCAGCAGGGCGCGGGTTATTTGATCGGGAGTTATTGACGAAAAACTGATAGCCTTAGTTACGTGATAAATGACGTCACGCAAGATCAACAAAGCAAAATTGAAGCATCAGACCTTGCAAGGAGCGCATGAAATCACGATTCCGTGTGCTTGAGAATTTGAGATAGTTGTATATCATTTCCGGACCAAACTAGCAATTTCCATATTCCCCTGACTTTTAATGGTGAGAGACTGACCTGATCTCAGGCGACCCTTCAGAAAATCCTAGATATACATTTATACAAGTTGTGAGACCTCTCGATCATACTATAAGATCCTGTAAGTTTCATCTCCCTATGAAAGCTCTGCACTGAGGGTGTTGCGAAGTTGGAACATTTTAGCATAGTCCTAAAATGTTCATTTTAGGACAGTTTAGGACAGTTTCACACAGTTCATTTTAGGACTGCTCATTTATGACGTCATAGATCAGTGACCTGACTTGACTTAAAAATGCGGTTGGCGTAAAAAAATTCGACTTATCAAATCCCGACTAAAAAAATCGACTTATAATCCGGTTAATCAAATCCCGACCATGTTTTTACCTGGCCATTAATGTTCTAGCCTTACAGGTGATTGTTTGAACGCGGAAGATGCTGAATCTTGGTTAACCCCATACTTATCGTATGATAAAGAACGTCAGTGTTAGAAAGTTTATTAACAATTTTATTTAGGATAGTTTAATTCAAGTGGGTATAATCCGACTTGACAATTTACTAGGAGGGTTTTGCAGCGCTATTAGTTCGGTATTTAATTATAAATCATTGCTAATTTCGATCCGGATATCGTTATTCAATGCTGGCCTTTGCGTCCTCAGAAAAGTTGTTTATACCTAGTCATGAAGGCTTGCATTGCCATTGACCCATACTTTCCATTTTTCAGCACCATTATTCGCCGTAGTTGACCAGGTGTTTTTCTTCAGCTCTCCCCTGAATCCTTTGGCTTAGACCTGGCGTATCACCCGTGCATCGCAAGACGCATCTACCACACACAAGTTCATGATCCCCACGAACCCACATCAGCGTCCGTTCGCTTGGTGTGTGACCCCTTGACCTTTGGCCGCGACAACTGCCAGCTTGCCGGAGCACCCCTCCCTACACGCGCTGCCCCGCCCGCTCCCCTCCCTCTCCCCCCCCCCCCCCCGGGTCGTGTCACGAAGGTTCGGGCTTACGCTACTACCAGCCGCTGCGCAGCTGTCACCTAGCGCTTGGGAATGTGTGGTCTGGTGCGGATTCAGCCAACTACCGGCTCGCGACACCAGCGCCACGTAGTGGCGACGGTACATTCTTTTTAGACACACTGTACGTACCTGAAAAAGAGATTAATTGGTTTAATTTACATTGCATGTTTGCTTGAAAAATAACTTATTGTTGCATTAATACTGTAAAAGCACTTCTCATTGATCCGTATAAAATGATCATTCGATTTTCAACGCGGACAGAGAATGAGCGTGCTCGGTGATAAGTAGATAAATATTTGTGTTTTGTATTTCATTTTCCTGGTTCAGAAGTGCTGGTATTTCACAAAGATATGAAGGCACGGAATGCGGCTTTTCTGAGCGAGGGTATACAGGGTGTCCACGTCAAAAGTGTACCCAGACTTTTCTCCATATTTTATCTTAAAAACATCACACTCACGAATAATTGCCCTCGTTTGAGAGCCAGGGTAATGGCAAAACATTTGCTATGCTTTTCAACTGTGCTCGGCACTCTGCTGACCAGCGCGTGCCGTCTAGAGCAACTGCTCTATATGAGCCCCTTTGCGTCGGGCCACCGCCAGCAGATGGACCGTCTGGAGGTAGGTGATCGCCTGGTCAACCATGTGGGAAGGAAGGCGACGGATCTCGTCGCTGATGACGTCTTTCAGCTCCTGGGTCGACCCTGGATTGCCAGCGTATGCAAAAGTCCTTGAGAAAGCCCCACAAGAAGAAATCTAGAGGGCTGAGGTCGGGCGAGTGGGGAGCCCATTCCACCGCGCTTTTCAAGCTGATGTGGCGGTCAGGAAAGTGCTCCTCCAGGAATTCCAGCGACCGTTTGGCGATGTGAGGCGGCGCCCCGTCCTGTTGATACCATTCTTCATGGCGACGGATCCCGCGTCTCCGCTTCAGCTCTCGCCAGAATGGTTCCAGTGCCTCCGAGGCGTAGCGTTCTAGCGTTACGGTGTTGTGTTTGTCTCTCCCCTGTCGTCTTCGAAAAAGAAGGGGTCGATAATGCCCCCTCCATGCCTCATTGCCACCCAAACCGATACTTTCTTGCTGTGCAGAGGCATGGTCTGAACTTTTTCTAGGCAATGGGGTCCCCAGTGCACGGGGCATTGTGGGATTTCACATGCCACGGTCCGTCTGCCGGCGATGGTCCGACGCAAAGCGGCTCATATAGAGCAGTTGCTCTAGACGGCACGCGCTGGTCATCAGAGTGCCGAACACAGTTGAAAAGCATAGCAAATGTTTTGCCATTGCCTTGGCTCTCAAACGAGGGCAATTGTTTGTGAGTGTGATGTTTTTAAGACAAAATACGGAGAAAAGTCTGGGTACACTTTTGACGTGGACACCCGGTAAATCGCCAGGCTGAACAGCTATTCAGCTTCATGTTTGATGGCGTGAAAGTCAGTCAAAATCATGACGTTTACATACGATCAAGCGCACCATTCAATACACTTACCTACCGTAAAACTCCATGCCAGTCCACGTGATAAGAGCAGTGAGCACTATCCCTTCTTCGCGCTGTCACACGCGCCCAAACATCAACCACCAAATGCCCCAACACCGGTGTGTCGTTTCGTCGCACAGCGCACAGACAGTCACAAACGCTGCACATGATTGGCGCAGAGCTGCGCATGCGCGAACAGCCGAACAAGTATGGCTAAGCTCCGGCTTTACTCCAGTTAGCCGACGGACACAGCCAGCTTGATCAGCCCGCGCTCCGCCCAAGTTAAGCCTGTTTTGGATGCGCAGGCAGATGTCGGGCTGAGCTACTGCTATCCGCACTTGGGCATAGCTGCGGCATGCCCCAGGTCAGCCCTAGTAAAAAATGCATTGGTTTTGATCAAAGTGGGCAAACCCAAGCTAAGCCCAAGCTGCCCAACGTTTGCCACAGTTCAGCCCAAGCGAATTGCTGGCTGGGCAAGTCTTAACACTAACCGCGTCCTGCTTCTCACGGCACTGTTCACTGCTCTGCGAGTCCTGTGCACTGGCATGCGCTGCACATTACGTCCGAAGTCAACTGAAACAAAGGGACAGTCGCCCTCGACGCTCGGCTATCTGCCAAGGCAATCCACCCCATCCCGTCTCATGTGACGCGTGCGTCGGATTCGGGATCATCTTGCCAGCGATGCGCGTTACTGGCTGCTGAGTGCAGGGCATTGTCCGCACTGAGGCATCGTATTCGTAGCCCATAGGCGACCGAAACGATCCCTGCGGGCTACAAACACGGCCGATTGTGGAAGTCCGAGACGAGGTGCCAAATAATAGGTACTCGCTTAATGTCACGCAGTATTATACTCATTTTGAACGTGACTCGTGCAGTGGCTGTATTTCATTGATTAGGTAAAAAAAAAACTTTCGGGATCCCGGGATTGGTGAAATTTCGGGATCGGGATCGGGGTTGAAATCCCGTCGGAATCCCGGGATCCCGATCCCGGGATTGCAATCTCTAGTGTTGACAGCTGTAGTACCATCGCAGTTCAGAGAAGAAAAGATGTTCATGTAGCTTGCAGTAAAGTAGGGTCAGTTTACTGACAGGATAGGTACAGTAGGTCTGCAAAATAAGTCCCCGCCGTATGCGGGTCACCAGTGGACAGTTAAGCGCCTGAGTGCTACTCAGGCGCCACCTGCCCGCAAACGGAGGGGACTTGTTTTGCAGACCTACTGTACAGTCCACAGCAGAAGTAATGTGGGGTTTCAGTTATGGGTACCTATGTTCTGCTTCTGAAGCTTAGGGACGATTAGCCAGACTACAATGAAACTTTGAATGTAGCTTATATGTATCGTCACCCTTGCAGCTGCAACTTTAGCTATTGATATCTTCTTTTCGGTCACTCCGCATTAACCTTCCAGGCGGTGGGGGGCATTTTTTTGCCCCCCCCCTTTAGTTTTTTCTATATATCTCGAGAACCGTTGCGCCGATCGTCACCAAACTTTCAGTAACCTCCCGGGAGCAGCTAGCGCACATGGTGACCAAAAATTTTTCCAAAGGCTATGATAGGTTGGCCGCTAATGACGTCAGAGTGACGTCATTTTTGCCATTTTCGACCCAAAAAAGGTTTCGCGGGAAGAGCTGTCAGGCCTACAGCTTTAGAGATACAGAAAAATGTTTCAGACATAAAAGGTGTAAAATCAAAAGGGCTACAAAACTACTATTTCGGTTTTTCGAATTTTTTGGATTTTGACCCCCAAAAATAAAAAAATAATTTTTTTTTAATATAATAGCCAAAAAATCCAAAAAGTTTTTTGAATTTCGAAAAAACCGGAATATATGTGATAGTCCCTACCGCCTTCTATCTACATACCAAATTTGAGATCGATACCTTTTTTTGGCCAAGTTATAGCGAAAAAACTGTTCAAAATTGATGACGTCAAATTTTCAAACTCAATTTTTAGCAATTCTAGACCTCGTAGCGCAAAACAAAGACCACCATTAGACTCCCCGTGACGAGTTGCATCGAATCGATACCCATTTATGCAAAAATATCAACTTTGAAATTTGACCTTTTTTTACCTGACCTTGACCTGACCTCCACCAGAAAGTGACCTAAGCCGTACCTGATGGTCTTATAACCAATACCATTGAGTAGGAAATGAAAAACTGGTCATAAAACATGCATCGCACAACCTTAGTAAAGTTGGGTTCATGTGGTGACCCTTGGTGACCTTTGGTGACCTGACCTGTGACCTGACCTGGTATGACCAGTGACCTCTAATAGCAACATATGTACTAGACAACTGACGCCTTATCGCTGATTTTCGACAAAATGCGTTTTATTCGGTGTTATAGCGCTTTCCCTGGAAGCCCAGTGAACGGTGAAACATTTTATCTTTGACCTGACCTGTGACGTCATCGGTGACCCCGAGGTCAATGAAATTTGGTTTCCTTCGACAAATTTGACAGGGCTATCGAACGCCGTTTGAATTTTCCGGATCCGTCCAGTAGTTTCGGAGATACGGGGGGGGGGGGGGCAAAAAAATGCCCCCCCCCCCCTCCACCGCGCGGAAGGTGGCTGGTAGGCCCACCGCCTGCCGGGTTAAACAATCGCCAGTCAAAGCCAACCGTTGAGATTGGTAAATCCCTACATTACTTAAGCGGTGGGCTGTACATGGTAACAGGAGCCAGCTTGCAATCAGTCGGTACTAGAGATGTCAATCAGATACCAACTTTTGGTATACCGAATCCGATACCAAACCGATACCAACTTGGTATTTGGTATTTCAAGGTTAATGTACATATATGGTATTTTGTTGGTATTGTGAATCGTCCCTTATGTAAAAGAGGCTGTGAATTTGGTAAAAAGTTGGTATTTTTGCTAAGTTTACCAAGTTGGTTCGGTTTCGGTATTATTCCATGGTTATTGTTGGTATTTGGTTTGGTATCGGTATCAAGATTTTCCGTAATCGACATCACTAGTCGGTACTAGTTATCAAAGCCTCTGATGTGTTGACAAAACATTTTTGTTCAATCGTTTCACGACCTCGGTCTATCTGCCCGTTTGCTCATATCCATTGTGGAGTACCTCGAACTGAGCACTTTTGTGCTGTTCATCCGTCGTGACCGCTATAGTTATTCTAACAAAGCATCGTTCTGTTATTTGTCTTATTCAGGTTGATAACAAGTTTCTTTTTAGCCACCATTCATGCGACTGAATTTCTTCTTTTGCTCTCGATATCGGCCCCTATAACACGATTAGGTTATCAATCATTGTTTCTAGTAGGTAAATGTCATGCATTGTATGGGTTGCGGACGCGTTATTATGTTGCTGTTTTAATTCCAACACCTATCTTTATGCTTTCACTGATGGTGCATAACTTCTCGTCACGTAAGATTTGGCCAATGTCCTTGCATTTGTCCTCTCGCTCCCTTGCGTCCCCTCTGTAACCAAGCTGGCACCTATTGCTGGCACAGAGTCAGCTGCTGCCAGCTGACTGAGATGGCAGCTTTTGGCGGAGCTCCTGTTTTGTTGGCATAAATATTGTGTTTTTGACGCCGTCACCAGTGGTAATGCGTTCAGATTGTTCAGCTTTTTCTTCTTCACAAGCTGAACTGATTTATTGTTATCAAGACAGTGAATAGTGAGTGAATTAGTTGTCTGAAGATTTGCCGGACAGAAGAATAATAAGTGTTTTCTCGCAGATCTTTGGGTGCGAAATGCCCTGAATTCCTGTCCATTTTTGGTATTGGAACACGTGACGTAGTTGATGTGGATCTGTCAAGAAGCTAAATTCCACTAGTCGTCGTCCACCTTCAATGATATGGCTGCCATTATTAATGAGCTTCTCTGCTACATTTTGAACAAAATCGACAGTGTCCCGCAAGATACGCTTGTGCAACTGATTGCAGAGAACTTCAGTGAGGAGGAAGTTGAGAGACAGCAAAGAGTCTTTTATGTTCCCACGTAGAGGAATCACTGAAAGCTGGCAACCGCCGAGGCCAGAACAAGAAGAAACTGAACATTCAAGACATTTACAAGATGACATTGGAGTGTGATCGGGGAATGTTGCCCAAGTTTGTGGCCCTAGACTTGGCAAAACTCCCGCCTATTTCCATCGACTGTATTGACGTCAGTGCGTTAAAGGGACTATCCCACCTTCTAAAATGTTGTTAAAACCAGTTAAATTGTGCCCGACTTTATAGATTGGATGACCAGGAACACGGTTCTGGCATTTATTTTTCATTAAACATCTTAGGCTTCCCATATTCCAAACACAAACTTTCAAATATGTGACGTCACAGCCCAAAATTACCTCCTTCCCCAGGCCACATTACTGTCATTAAGCTGATTCTTTTTACTCTGTAGGCACCACAACAAAGTTCAGACCAAGTTTTAAGCGATTTTTCAACGAACAAACCCATTTAAATCAGAATGACTAAACAAGGTGACGTCACACTAACGGTCGCTCCATGTTGAAGATAGGGCCTTGTACAAGGCCCATTTTCAAATGAAGGGAACGAATTTCTTCAACACCAAGAGGCCGCAGGGGTTGCAACCTAGATAGATAGTGGTTTCTAATTTCTGAACCTCGCCGCAAACTTGGCTATCTCAACTCAAACCCCATGTTAAAGGTGGGATAGTCCCTTTAATGCGCAAACAGCAGGTGATGGAGGTTGAAATGTCGCAGATGAAAACTATGCTCGATGATGTCCTCAAAGTCAGCGTCGAAACTTCAAGACGAGTGGAAACCGTGCTGGCCAACAATTCTGCCGACCAGAGAAGTAGCTCCGCACGAGAACAGCGGAGTCAACCGCGCGGTGCGGGAACCTTCCACCCGTCTGGATGGAAGCACTTCAGTAGATGAGGCGCACAGATCTGGACACCCTTCGGAATCCACACTGCAGGAGCAGGCAGGACGGGGTCAGCAGCGCGGGTCTGCAGCTGCTACGTATGCTGCGGTAGCTGCTGCGGCCGCCCCTACGACTGGGGGAGACGGGAACTGGTCTGTGGCGAATAGGGCCAAGAGAGGTAAGCCTCCAACAGCTTCAGCATCTGGCAAGCTCACTAGACACTACCACTAAAAAGAGTGTAGTGGGCCTTCAAAAGTCGAGTGTGATCTCTGCCGTAAAATCAGTAAAGCGTGTATCTCTGTTTGTGTCCAGGCTTCCCCCTGGCACGGACGATAAAGCCGTGGAACTCTACGCTAAAGAGCAGACTGGTGCAGAGGAGGTTGTGGCTACCAAATTGCAGACGAGATACGAGTCGTATCAGTCATACCGTCTCGAGTTGACCAATCCAACGGTGGATGATGTATTGAACCCAGAAATATGGGCGGAGGGCCTGCTCATTCGGCGCTTCTTTAACAAGAAGTCCGATCCTGCCATGTCTGTAGCTCCGAGGACTCTGACCGAATGATCCGTAACGTGTTACTGTGGGGTATTCTGCTTCTGTTTTTATGCTCTGTGACATCCTTTTTAGCTATAAATTATATGAGGATTAGCACATATAATTGTAGGTCATCAAAACGCAACGCCGGAGGGGTTAAAATGCTTTGTGACAACTCGGATATAGTTTTCCTACAGGAGCATTGGTTATTCCCCTCAGACCTCCCAAGTCTTAACGGCATCCATCCTGATTTTATGTCGTTAGGAATATCATCAATGGACGCAAATGATCGGATATTTCTAGGGCGTCCGTATGGTGGAGTAGCAGTCTTGTGGAGGAAATGCCTGGCACACAGAGTAAAACCAATTACTTTTGACGACGGTAGGATAGTGGGATTGGAGTGCAACTTTGACCATTTAACAATTTTGCTGGTTGGTACGTATCTTCCGTATAATGCCGAGCAAAACTTTGAAGACTTTGTTTTTTGTCTTGGAAAGATAAGAAGCATCGTTGAAGATTTCGATTCCCCATTTGTCTATATATTTGGAGATTTAAATGCTGATGTGGAGAAACAATCGTCATTTGGCCGGGAGCTAAAAGCGTTTTGTCATGAATCCGAGCTAATTATAGCTGACACAGTGTTTCTCGAAAAAGGCTCTGTAACTCACATCAATGATGGACACGGAACCGAATCTTGGCTCGATCATGTAGTGTGCCCTAAAAGTGCGTTTGAGCTGATTGATAGCATTGTTATTTCGTATCATCTGGCTAGCTCTGATCATTTCCCCATGACAGCTGTTCTAAATTTGCCTACAACGCCCATGCATGTTCAAGAAGAACTTAATGCTAAAGATGGCAAATGGACAGTTGACTGGTCAGCCCTTGAACAGAGACAGCTAGATTTGTTCTTGTCATGCGTCAACGACAGGCTCAGTGATGGGGGACCATCAAAGCGTCCAAAACCGCAGCATCCAAAGTACGCAACATCCAAAACCGCAGCGTCCAAAGTACGCAACGTCCAAAATACGTCCAAAATCGGGTATATAGGGAGCATTCACAACGTCCAAAACCGAAACATCCAAAACCGCAACATCCAAAACGTATCATCCAAAAACGCAACATTTAAGGACGCATCATCCAAAGTACGCAACATCCAAAGTACGCAACATCCAAAACCGTTAGGTTAGGTTAGGTTAGGCTAGGTTAGGTTAGGTTAGGTTTCCTTATCCCCGGTAGGCATAAATCAGTAGGCTAGGTTAGGTTAGGTTAGGTTAGGTTAGGTTGGGTTTCCTTATCCCCAGTAGGCAAAAATCAGTAGGTTAGGTTGGGTTAGGTTAGGTTAGGTTAGGTTAGGTTAGGTTAGGTTAGGTAAGGTTAGGTTAGGTAAGTTAGGTTTGGTTGGGTTAGGGATAGGCAAAAATCAGTAGGTTAGGTTAGGTTAGGTTAGGTTGGTTTTGGATGTTGCGTGCCTTGGATGTCGTGGTCTTGGACGTTGTGGTTTTGGAGGTTACGTACTTTGGATGTTGCGTCTTTGGATGTTGCGTTTTTTGGATGATACGTTTTTGGACGTTGCGGTCTTGGATGTTTCGGTTTTGGACTTTGTGAATGCCCCCTATAAACCCGATTTTGGACGTATTTTGGACGTTGCGTACTTTGGACGCTGCGGTTTTGGATGTTGCGTACTATGGGTGCTGCGGTTTTGGACGCTTTGATACGGACCCCTCAGTGATATCCGTGTTCCATATAATGTTTTATATTGTAACAATGCATCTTGTGCTGAGCATTGTGAAGCCATCGACCAGTACTATGCAGAGATTATATCATGCTTAACTGAAGCATCCCACGTAAGCATTTCTAAATACGTTCGCAACGGCCAAAAAGTGATTCCAGGGTGGAATGAAAATGTCCAGAAAGCCCATTCAACGCTGGGGGATATTTACTGTCTGTGGGCAGCTCTTGGTAAACCTAGGGATTTGTTGTATATTTATGATCAGCTGCGCTTAGCCAAATCTCGTTTTAAATACTCACTACGATGGTGTGTGAAGAATGAAAAGGATCTTCGGGGCAAATCCCTGGCGGATAAGTTAATGAAGGATAGTCGTGATAGTGCCTCTTTCTGGAAGGAAGTGAAAAAGATGAACCCTTCCCCACAGCTGTCATGTACGGTGGGAGGTGTAAGTGGGTCTGATCGTATCGCAGGTCTCTGGAAAGAACACTTTTCCTGCATTCTAAATTCCGTTACTGGTGAGACCCTGAAAGATTATGTACTGTCAAAACTTGATGCAGAGCTGATCGAGCCAAAAGTCATTTCGGTGCAAGAAGTTGTAAATGCTCTACCAGAATTGACGTCTGGTAGATGTGCAGGTCATGATGGCCTGTGCGCAGAACACTTTAAGCTCGCCGGTCAGTCATGTGCGATTCATTTATCTCTCTGTTTTTCAATGATGCTTCAGCATGGGTATTTACCTAGCGCTTTCACAAAGGTTGTTCTGGTTCCTATCTTGAAAGACAAGGCTGGTTCCCTGTCTAATAAAAATAACTACAGGCCCATTGCATTAGCTAGCGTTGCCTCGAAATTATTTGAAGTTATCATTTTGAACCGAAGCAGGGATTGTCTACGGAGCACCCAGTAAACATGACGACGTCGGCCCGACGTCGGGCCGAGGCTCGGCCCGACGTCGGCCCAACGTCGGTTCAACCTCGTCCCGACATCGGCTGGACGTCGGATATGCCCGCATGTTCCGACGTCCAGCCGAAGTCCAGCCGACGTCGAGCCGACGTCGGGCCGAGATCGTTTGCCGAGGTTGACGAGATCGTTTGTCGTTGGACCGACGGGGCCGACGTCGGCATGTTTATTGGGACAACGCGCCAAAAATATCAACCGGCGGCGGGATTCGAGCCCCCCAGTCGCCGACTTCGGCATGTTTACTGGGACAACACGCCAAAATCATCAGCCGGCGATGGGATTCGAACCCGGTGTCATTCAAACGCGAGGTTAGTGCGCTAACCACTACACCACGCAGCCAGCTAACGAATGTCGTTTGTTTTGTTGGGTTATGCCCTTTCGGTCTGACAAGACCATTTCAGAGCCGGAAAGATCATAGGATGGAGACATTGGTCTTCTTGGCGAGCACCCTGGATCCAGACTCCAGTTCATATTCCCTGGTCCCATTGCTGTTACGTGACACTTATTGGAAAGGGCGACCCCACAATGGGTTCATATAGCCACTCTTACACACCTGCAC
This sequence comes from Amphibalanus amphitrite, assembly GCF_019059575.1. Taxonomy (NCBI): domain Eukaryota; kingdom Metazoa; phylum Arthropoda; class Thecostraca; order Balanomorpha; family Balanidae; genus Amphibalanus; species Amphibalanus amphitrite. Next base: position 32,238 of record NW_024881718.1, on the reverse strand, counting down.
CAACGTTTCCCAAAGTGTCCCTTTGATAAGTGGTACTTTGGCAAAGTGACACTTGCCGACTGGCCTTTCTATATGACCTGGGCCCGGCCCTGGTGAGTTGCCGGGGCTGAGCCTGTCCAAAGGATAGGCCGAGCAGCCCTCAAGCACTCACCGCACCCGGCTACGGGCAAGCTCGGCTTACGGGCAATCCCAAATGGGGTAAAGTTTCCCGTCCAGTCCGGATCAGGGGGTTGCGGCGTGGAGGAAGATTTGAGTTTCCTGAGGATATTTTGAATACAGAAGCTCTTTATGAAACATGAAACATGTAGGTATTTAATATTATTTTAACGGTCAAAACAGCGGCCGATGTCGGTCCGACGTCGCCCCGACGTCGGCCCGACGTCGACTGGACCTCAGCAATTGATCTCGGTCCGACGTCGGCCCGACGTCGGCTGGACCTCGGCTGGACGTCGGAACATGCGGGCATATACGACATCCAGCCGACGTCGTGCCGAGGTTGGACCGACGTCGGGCCGACGTCGGCATGCTGATGCCGAGTTGCCGACGTCACCCCGACGTCGGCCGACGTCGGGCCGACGTCGGCATGTTTACTGGGCAGTGATCACCAATTTGGCTTTAAGCGTGGCCATGGAACTGATATGGCTATCTATGCAGTGAAAGAAATTTCTGACTATTACCTTCGTAACAACAGCCCAGTGTTTCTTTGCTACCTAGATGCGAGTAAAGCCTTTGATAGGGTCAACCATTGGAAGCTTTTTGATAAGCTGTTGAGTAGGGGTATGGACTTAAGTATCGTTAAATTACTAGTTGCGTGGTATCGTTCACAGTTGTTCCATATTCAGTGGGGGAGCTGTGTTACAGACGGATTCGCCGTTACAAATGGGGTAAGGCAGGGAGGCATATTATCTCCTTTTCTGTTTAATCTTTACATTGATTCGTTATCCAATGAACTCGACAAAACTGGTGTTGGATGCCGATATTTGGGAAGCCTGAACCACTTGGCCTACGCTGATGATGTTGTGCTAATGTCACCCACTCCCTATGGACTTCAATCTCTGCTAGACACGTGCGAACGTTTCTCGGTAGAGCATGATGTGATTTTCAATACAATGATCTCTCTCTCTCTCTCTCTCTCTCTCTCTCTCTCTCTCTCTCTCTCTCTCTCTCTCTCTCTCTCTCTCTCTCTCTCTCTCTCTCTCTCTCTCTCTCTCTCTCTCTCTCTCTCTCTCTCTCTCTCTCTCTCTCTCTCTCTCTCTCTCTCTCTCTCTCTCTCTCTCTCTCTCTCTCTCTCTCTCTCTCTCTCTCTCTCTCTCTCTCTCTCTCTCTCTCTCTCTCTCTCTCTCTCTCTCTCTCTCTCTCTCTCTCTCTCTCTCTCTCTCTCTCTCTCTCTCTCTCTCTCTCCTCTCTCTCTCTCTCTCTCTCTCTCTCTCTCTCTCTCTCTCTCTCTCTCTCTCTCTCTCTCTCTCTCTCTCTCTCTCTCTCTCTCTCTCTCTCTCTCTCTCTCTCTCTCTCTCTCTCTCTCTCTCTCTCTCTCTCTCTCTCTCTCTCTCTCTCTCTCTCTCTCTCTCTCTCTCTCTCTCTCTCTCTCTCTCTCTCTCTCTCTCTCTCTCTCTCTCTCTCTCTCTCTCTCTCTCTCTCTCTCTCTCTCTCTCTCTCTCTCTCTCTCTCTCTCTCTCTCTCTCTCTCTCTCTCTCTCTCTCTCTCTCTCTCTCTCTCTCTCTCTCTCTCTCTCTCTCTCTCTCTCTTGGCAGTGGTCAATGATTCAATTAGAGTCTGTGGACCACTCTACTCATACAAATCACCGCCTGTATAGTTCAGGATACGTAGAGACAAGTACCACGATCGAATTTCAGTCACCGAACAGCGTTGATCGCAACAAGCTGACGATTCGTCACGCGGCTGGTGTTAGTGTCACCGCGCGCATTGTATAAAGCGCGGAGACTGTAACGCCGGGCGCCGCTGAAAATTCGGCCGGCGCCGCACGAATGTGTGTGGAGAGAGAAAAGAAATGTTTTTTCACGTCAACTCCGAGCAAAATACGTTAACGCATGGCGTCAGAGGTGCAGCCGGTCCCCCCGTTTCCTGGAGGTGCCCAGCATATGAGGGAGCCGGCCACAGAGGGTGCGGGCGCCATTTGGAGGCTAGATAAGCGCCAGCAGTCGGATAAGCAAACACAGCCCGCCCGGCCTGGCGAGGACACTGCGCCGGGCGCCCCCAGTGCGTGGGTGGCACGCCACACGGCGGCCCGCTCATGTTTTTCGTTTTTTGTTTGTTTTTTTTTCTTATTTTTCCTTTGTCTCCTTCCGTCAACTCCTTAGGCGTCTTTCAGCTAGGGAGAGCTGGAACACACGCAATAGGAGCTGGCGAGGTCGAGGCCGCACTACGCCAAATCCTCCCGGATACCGAGGTAGGAGACGGGTAGGTACGGCCCCTCAGTTCAGGCTCATCACACCACCCAGGCACCGGCGACGCCAACGTTAACCCGCGAGTTGCTGGGGGGGGGGGGGCGTTAAACGCTTCCACTTTTTTCGCCGGGCCATAGCATAAAAACGGCGGCGCCGCAGGCGCGCCAAATTTTGGGTACCTGTAGGGAATCGATTGAAGTTTATTGTGACAAAGTTTCAAAAATATCGATCGGAAAATTTTTGAGATATTGAGGTTTTAGTGACGTCATGATTTCTGAGTTTTCGACCAAAAATGGCATATGTTCACAAAATCATATAAAATCACAGAATAGACATACAGACATGCCGTAAACGCCATTAGACTGCCGTTACCATGAACAATCAAATGGCTATCTTCGATTATTGATTATCGTTCCGCATTTTCCAAAATCTTGAACTGAATCTTGGCAATTTCTCGTGACTACTTAACCACCATGATACATGCATTTCTTAAATTGAACTTTTTGAGCCAAACACGTAGGGGAGAGCGGGGCCAGTTGAAACACGGGGTCAGATGAAACATGGCTTTATTTTCAACAGTATGCAACGTATGGCGTTGCCGACACCACTGCGCATCCGCGCTCGACCACTCCCTTTGTCAACGGCGTTTGGGCGGCAAACGGACGGTAATTTTGATTTGACACTTGTTTTTGTGTTTTTGAGGGGCGTTTGGGAGAAATCGTTTTTATGAATATTTTGTGATATCTCATATACCCTTGTTTGCTGAAAGAAGAACTCCTGGCTCCGGAATAACACCTTATTTGGCCCTTCATTCAGCATGATGCCGTCCCTCCAGCTCGTTTGACATGTGCTTTACGGCGCGTGCGAGATGGCGGGAGCGGATGGGGTCAATTGAAACGCTTCTCTTAGGGTCAGTTGAAACAGGGCCACAGGCCGTTTCAATGGACCCCGGTGACCTTTGCAATGGTTATTGTTCAGGGGCTGTAAACATTAACCCGCGCCCTGATGGGGGGGGGGCCATTTTGGCCCCCCCCCCCTGTGGTTTTTCTTAAATAGCGAGGAAAACGGCGGCGCGCAGCGCCGCCAAATTTTGGGTACCTTACCGGGCATCAATTTGACACCTTCACACAAAATTTCAAGTCACAGGTCACCTCAGGTCAGGAGTTATTGAGGTCAAACTGAGGTCATGTTCGAGCAAAAATGAGCAAAAAACATGACATCTTGAAACGCTCACCAATTCTACAGTTAACAAGCAATTTTAAAGTTCTTTATGTGGTTGTGTAGAAAAAAGACGGCGCTACAAAACTGCTATCTCGGATTTTCGAAATTTTGGGATTTTGACCCCCAAAAATCAAAAAATTGATTTTTTTTAGAAAAACTCAAAAAATTTCCAAAAAATTCGAATTTCGAAAAAACCGGAATATATGTGATAGTCCCTGCGCTCTTCGATATACATACCAAATTTTAGATCGATACCTCTTTTTTTGGCCAAGTTATAGCGAAAAAAACTGTTAAAAATTGATGACGTCAAATTTTTGAACTCAATTTTTTGCAATTCTAGACCTCGTAGCGCAAAACGGAGACCACCATTGAACTCCCCGTGACGAGCTGCATCGAATCGATACCCATTTTATGCAAAAATATCAACTTTGAAATTTGACCTAATTTGACCTGACCTTGACCTGACCTTGACCTGACCTTGACCAAAACGTGACCTAAGCTGGCCCTAAAGTCTGTCTGACCCACATAATCGCATTTGTCATGTAAAATGAACCATAAAACATGTATCACACGACACTTTCATATTGTGACCCCCCCCAGTGACCTGACCTCTGTGACCTGACCTGGTATCAGTGACCTCAAATAGCAAAATATGTGTTTGAAGAACATTTCTCCATCGATGATTTTCAATGAAATGCATTTTACTCGATTTTACAACGCATTTCTTGAAATGCCTGTAAACGGTGAAAATTCAACCTTTGACCTGACCTGTGACGTCATTGGTTTGACCGAGGTCAATGAAATTGGGTCAAAAGGTAGTTCCCCGCTGGGGCTATCCAACACCGTTTACCGCTTGTCGCTATGTTGCGTGGTTCTCGAGATCTGAGGGGGGGGCCAAAATGCCCCCCCCCCCATCAGACCGCGTTGCTCGGCAGACCCCATCTGGGCGCGGGTTAAAGGAAATAGTCCACCTTTGAAATGAGCTTTTAAACTGAAATAGTAGTTTAATAGAGCTCAATTTTTTACCCCTTTTTCTCCAGCCTTTTGCTTGAAAGCACACTATAGCCTGATATACTTCTCATTTTTCTCATCCTCCCATTTTACCATAGTCTATGTACTTTATGTCACCTATTACGAGGAACTTTGCACTTCTAGCTTTCCAACGACCTATTGAATGTAGCATTTGGAAAAGTAAACCGGATAAAATATCTCCTTAACCCGGCAGTTGCTGGGGTATTTCGCCACCCACCGTTTGCTGGGGGGGGGGGGGGGCGTTTAAACGCCCCCAGCCGATAACTCGAGAACCAATAGGCGCAGCGAAACGCACGAGGCGGCAAACGAAAGAGCGCGACGAGACGCTTCAGATGAGTACTTTAAAGTTGAATTTTGAGGTCACAGGTCAGGTCAAGGTCAGGTCAAACACCTGAAATCGGGCTTTCAGTAGCATGGACTTCAGGACTTCGCAATGGGCGCCTCTCGTCATAAACTCTGTCAAAACGGTGCACAATCCATCATATAGGGCCTACAAGAGTGTCAGCTCCATGTAGGGGTCAGTCAAGCATAGGTCAGGGTCAAGGTCAGGTCAACCGGGTAGGCACATATCCCCGAAAATCAAAACTGATATTCGCAGCCTGTGACACATGTTTTATGGGTAATTTGGAGCGTAGAACACGATGGTGACATTCCTTTTCTCATACGTATACGTGTTTGGCTCAAAAAGTTCAATTTAAGAAATACATGTATCATGGTCGTGAAGTAGTCACGAGAAATTGCCAAGATTCAGTTCAAGATTTTGGAAAATGCGAAACAATAATCAATAATCGAAGATAGCCATTTGATTGCTCAAGGTATTGGCAGTCTAATGGCGTTTACGGCATGTCTGTATATCTATTCTGTGATTTTATATAATTTTTTGAACATATGCCGTTTTTGGTCGAAAACTCAGAAATCATGACGTCACTAAAACCTCGATATCTCAAAAATTTTCCGACCGATTTTTTTGAAACTTTGTCACAATAAACTTCAATCAATTCCCGACAGGTACCCAAAATTTGGCGCGCCTGCGGCGCGCCGTTTTTATGCTATGGCCCGGCGAAAAAGTGGGGGCGTTAAACGCCCCCCCCAGCAACTCGCGGGTTAAGAAAGTGGCCTTAAAGAGGAAAACATCCCATTGTTAAGGATAGGTGCAATTGACCCCATGGGCTGGTTCAATTGACCCTCGCATCGGGGTCCTTTGAAACGGGCGTAGAGCTGTTTTATAAGCATGCGTTTGGCAGCAAAATATGTTTGAAACATAATTTTACATATCTTATAATAAAGCCAAAAGAGCATATTTTTTTATGGCATTGTGCATTTTTCGATATGACAACTAGATCTCGCTGTACATGTCAATATATAAAAAGTGGTTCAACTGGCCCCGCTCTCCCCTATATATATGATAAAATGAATGTCACCATCGTGTTCTACGCCCCAAATTACCCATAAAACATGTGTCACAGGCTGCGAATATCAGTTTTGTTTTCGGGGATATGTGCCTACCCGGTTGACCTGACCTTGACCCTGACCTATGCTTGGCTGACCCCTACATGGAGCTGACACTCTTGTAGGCCTTATATGATGGATTGTGCACCGTTTTGACAGAGTTTATGACGAGAGAAGCCCATTGCGAAGTCCTGAAGTCCATGCTACTGAAAGCCCGATTTCAGGTGTTTGACCTGATCTTGACCTGACCTCTGACCTCAAAATTCAACTTTAAAGTACTCATCTGAAGCGTCTCGTCGCGTTCTTTCGTTTGCCGCCTCGTGCGTTTCGCTGCGCCTATTGGTTCTCGAGTTATCGGCTGGGGGCGTTTAACGCCCCCCCCCCCCCCCCAGCAAACGGTGGGTGGCGAGATACCCCAGCAACTGCCGGGTTAAAGGGCAATTCCATGACAGATCACCTTTTAGGCATGTTCACCGATTTTGCTCAAATTTGGCAAGCAAGTTGACCTATGGGCACTACTACGTCCCAGTGAATTTTTAGTCTCTAGGTAACAGGGGTCATGAGATATGGGTCATGCAAACTTTTTGGTGTCCCGGAACATTGAAATATAAAGTATTTTTGAAATATAAAGTCATACCACATGAAGTATTTTTATCTCTGCAACCGTTCACAGGATCAATATATATATATATATATATATATATATATATATATATATATATATATATATATATATACACCATATATATATATATATATATATATATATATATATATATATATATATATATATATATATATATATATATATATATATATAATATGAAATATGAAATAATAAGCGAATAGGCTGGTGCATCTAGCAAAAACGTGAATGAAACCGCAAGGTCATTTTTTTTACCTCGTGACCTTTCAAATTTGTCCTATTTTAAAAAATTCTGTTTTTTTCCTCAGATATGTCTTATCCATGCTCTCCATAGTGGTATGTGATTTGGTTGGTATATCGGACCCGTTGACCTCAAACTGAGGTCAACAATGTGGTCATGACCTGACATGAAAATGACATCTACCCAGAACGTCGTGCATCATAGGCAATATGGGTGTCATATGAAAGCTAACTTCACGGAGAATACATTGGTGGTGTTTTTGAGTAGGTATGGGCCGGGTCAAGGTCACACTAGGTCAGTGAACTGACTCGGGCTGGTAGCTAAACTGAGACGCTTGGTAGTCTTGCAGCTTTGCCCAGGATGACTGTTGTTGAAATTGCCGAGTGTTCCAAAGTACCTGGATTTAAGGGTGCGTTTCACGCGTAACGCTATGAGAAACGTTTTTCGTAAATATCTAGAGCAGCGTTGCTTCGATTGCCTTCATTTTTGGATATGTTATGGTGGACGTTAACCTCGTCATCACAGAGTGGTTACCGTTGTTCTGCAATCCACACATACTGAGCAATTGAGACAAACATATTGCAAAATCAAAATTTCAAATGAATAGAACTCAACAACGGATTGTCGTACGACTATGATGTTTGCAGTTTTGGACTGACGAAGTCAAGGAAAACATTTCCTAGCAAGCCTTTTTTCAAATTTTGTACTATGTTTTGCATGATACAATTTTCATCTTGCAGTGCATTGCATGGAAGCCATGACAACAATTTCAAAAATGTGGCTGCTAGGAATCATAACGACATCAATTCACTACACAATCCTGTAGAGTGAATCATCATTGCATGCATCACTATGCAGTTCTATTCATTTGAAAGTCATTGCACAGCTAGTTCATAAAATCGCCGAGAGATGTCTCTGGCTGTATGGCCCGCGCGTTTCGACGGTCCCCTCGGCTCGTCACTCAGCGGCGTTTGTTGACGCAGTGTCACACCCATTAGTTACGGCGCTCCGCTGCCGTTCGGCCGCCGTCGAGGTGCTCTGAACCCTCCCTGCTAAGTTTCTCCGTGACCAGACGGGTCGGAGACTCATCCCACGATCTATCCATGAGCGGCGCCCAGCCAGGCGTCTCCTATCGCGCGCCTCTCACTGACTCTTGATCGGGAGTACGCCGGGAAGAGCTTGTGAGGAACTGACAACTTTAAAAGATGTCAAAAGTTTGTGTGAGTGGTATTACGAACAGCGACTACTATAGTAGGTATATTTTGACACCTATTTGACCTGACCTGGGCAGTCGGAACTGAACATAAATAATGAAAATAACCAGCAATACCTAAATTCCATGGAGACATAGACCCAAGTGACGTGAGACCAAATATCAGTTCGACTGTTATCCCGCGCCCCGCTGCTGGGGGGGGGGGGGGGCAGAATCTGCCCCCTCCCGTTTTTCGCCAATAACTTCTAAACCCGTTACGCAAGCGACGTCAAACTTTCAGTACCTTATCATACATCAATTTGACACGCTCCCTGAAAATCTGAGCGAAATCCGTCGGATTTTTTTTTTTAGAAAATGACGTTTTAGTGACGTCATTTTCGCCTCAAAAACGGCAAAAATTCAAACGCCTCTAACATCTTCATTTTTAAAGTAATCGAGACGTACCTAACCAAAAAGGTTATACGTGATTTCACTTTATCCATCAAATGGCTATCTCGGTTTTTTGAAAATTTAGGATTCTGGCCCAATTTTTTTTCCAAAAAATTGACTTTTTTTTGAAAAATAATTATAAAATCCAAAATTTTGAATGTATCGAAAGAGCCGGAATATATGTTAGAGAAGTGGTCTATGTGCACCTACATACCAATTTTTAGAAGAATTGGTTCAAAAATGTGAGAGTGATTCAAAATTTTATGACGTCACGATACACAATTTTTTTTTAAATGATTTCTTTTTGTGTTCTAGACCTCGTACGGAAACAAAAATAGCACCATTCGATTCGCCGTGAAAAACTGCATCAGCTAGACAGCACCTTGTTAGGCCTTAACAACGAACTTCAAAATTTGACCTCACTTGACCTGCCCTTGACCTGACCTCGACCTGAAATTCATCCAGATGTGGTCCATATCACTTAAAGAGTGTGCCTATTGAATTCTATGAATAAAATGACCCATAATACATGTGTCGCACATGCCCTTTTCTATAGGGGAGAGTGGGGCTATGCGTTACACTTTTTGGTCTTCTGCACTTAGTGGCCAAGCTATTCAATGAAATTGCACCAAATTTGGTCACATTCTAGCTGAATCAATTTGGAAAGCACATGCAAACTTTCACTTCTTTACGACTATTCACTTTTATGTGAAATTCAGAAAACCAAAGCAAGATTTTTGGGGTAAGTTGAAAAATTGTGGGGCAACTTGATACACGATATGGGGTAACATGTTACGCTTCTTTTTTCGTAGTTTCTTCATCATTATAACGGTCATTGGCCGTCCTATCGGAACCGATCGTAAGCCTCCCTAATGGATAATACTAAACATGCTTTCCTTTCTCATTGATAGGCAAGAACAATCAAGCATAAACCATTACTGTATTCCAAACGCATGAAAAGGCTCATCAAACATGGCTCAATCTCTGATCTGCCTTTACTGCGACGCCAAGGGCACCATGCATTGCCATACTGACCGGAGTTTGATTTTCTGCACGAAATTTACGCCCAGGTGAAATGGAGCACGCTATAAGCAGTCTTGGGTAGCCATCTTTAAACATGCCCCGGCCCTGCGGCGGCCGACTTTCACAAGACTGAACTCAAATGTTTGTTTACATGAAGAGGCTAGAGCGTTTTACTTGGTGATCTTACAAAAGAAATCATCGCTTAATTTTGTGAACATACATTGAACATTCTTACACAAATATCCTTGACAAAAAACGACCCAAAGTGTTGGCCAGCAAAAAATACTTTTGCTGTCACAACTTACCCCAGTGCGCCTACAGGGCGACATGGCGTTCCACCAGGTCTGAGCCTGCAGTGACATGTAAAATGTGCGTAACCTTTCTGCTAGCGTAAATATTGGCGCCATATCAAGAGTATTTTTAAAGATATTTCCTTTGTAACAACTTATCCCTGTAACAACTAGCCCCACTCTCCCCTATTTTGTTTTTGGTGACCTGACCTGACCTGACCTTGACCTTGACCTTTGAATGATATTGTATGCAACGAATATTGTCTTGGTAGCCTAAGAACACGTTTTGGGCAATCAGTCTCAGTCCATTCTTCGGCAACTACGGTGCAAGGCCGATATTGTAGAAACTTGCATTTTGCACCCTTGACCTGACCTTGACCTGACCTCTGACCTACTTTAGCAAAAAAATTGGGCTCTTAAGATCCGCCTTGTTGAGAGCTTTCGATTGCCGTTTTCCCCGTCTTTCTACGACCATCGGCTCGGAAGTTAGACGGGGGGGGGGGCAGAATCTGCCCCCCCCCCAGCAGCGCGCGTATGGCTGAATAGCCCAGCGGGGCGCGGGTTATGTCAAAACCCTCGTCCTAGCAGGGTATTTTTCATACCCCTCCCCGGGCGTTTCGAAACTAAGCGTCGTAACTCGTTTTTGGTGTGATGAGGGTGGTCCGAGTCAAAGCGTAGATATGATTTCGAGTCCGTAGGCTTAGTGAAAAGGTCAGTTTCAAGTTTCCCGTCTTGAAACTGACCGTCAAGACGGGAAACTTGAAACTGACCTTTTCACTAAGCCTACGGACTCGAAATCATATCTACGCTTTGACTCGGACCACCCTCATCACACCAAAACGGCGATCCCCTTTGGTCTAGGAATGCGGCTAAAAAGAATTTGTTCCAGGGGAGGAGACTATGCTAGGCACAAGAAAGAGCTCAGGGCTAGGTTGGTAGATAGGGGGTATCCGGGACATTTGATAGATAGAGAACTAGGCAAGCTGGAAAATCAAGATAGGGATGGGGCCAAGGGGAGAGGGAAGGAGAGCTCAGACAAGGGAAAAGATAACAGAGTCCCTCTGGTGCTAACGTACTCTAGTCATCTCCCGGATGTGCGCAAAATTCTACAGAGAAAGAGACACATATTACAGAACTCTGAAAATCTTAGGAACATATTCACCAAGGACCCTCTAGTGGCTTTTCGGCGGGGTCGAAATCTCAGAGACGATCTGGTTCACAGGAAAACCAAGCGGGCTGTTTATGGGGAGAAACTGCGCGGTCAGGAAAGCTGTGGGAAAGATTGTGTCATGTGTAAACGGATGTATTCTGGCAATGGTAGAGTAAAGGGCAACCCCAAAGAGTGCTTTTATGATAGAACAATAGGATGCAGATCACAAAATGTCGTCTATGGGATCTGGTGTGACGCGTGCAAAAGGGTTGTGTATGTCGGTGAGACCGGGGATAGCATCTACACACGCATGCAGAACCACCTCTCGTCTATCCGTGTGGAGAACCCGGCGATCGACCTACCTGTGAGTAGGCATTTTAGAGCGACAGGCCACTCCTTGGACCACCTGCAAGTGGTCGGACTCGAGCGAGTGTGGAGGAGGAATGTGGATTACAGGAGGTCGAGGGAGAACCGCTGGATGGGGCTGCTAGGTACCGACAGAGACGGGGGACTAAACGTGCGTTGGACCTAAAGGGCGGAAAGAGGGTGAGAGTGAATGAATCCATGAATGAATAAATGAATGGAGTATGAGATCCTCTCACCCTCTTTATGATTCGGCGCTATGGTGTCTGTGATGTCACGCATGTCCTTGTTTTGAGATTTAATTAGAGGCAATTAGTGCCTATTATAATCACGTGCGGTCCGATATGATTGTTATTTTTGTCTTGCATTTGTGGCTTTTGCGGCGAAAGCGTTGGCCATATCACACTGATGAAACCTTGACAATAAAGGTGAAACGTCTGAGTTAAATGTTATATATATATATATATATATATATATATATATATATATATATATATATATATATATATATATATATATATATATATATATATATATATGTAATTGACTGCATTTCAGTCAAAATAGCATCTCTAGAGATAGTTTTTCACGTATCACTTTTGAAGTAATAAAGCTAGGCAAAAACTGCATAATAGCAATTAGCAGCATCGTAGTCCTCTCGTAATTTCGCCTCGTAGCATATATGTGTTGACTTCGAAAGACGTCAAAAGTTGACCTCGGATCACATAACCTTAAGCCTCACACTGGTGGGGGCAAATTTTTGCTCCGAATCTCCAGTAGTATCTCCGAAACTATTGGACGGATTCGCAAAACTCAAACGGCGTTCGATAGCCCTGTTGCATTGAGAAAATTAATTTCATTGACCTCAGGGTCACTGAAGACGTCACAGGTCAGGTCAAAGTTACAATGTTTCACCGTTCACAGGCCTTCTAGAAAATGCGTTATAACATTGATTAACCCGCGCACCGACGGGGGGGGCGGATATCCGCCCCCCTGAGGTTTTTCGCGAATAGCGGGAAAACCGCGGCGCGTAGCGCCGCGAAATTTGGTATGACTATTCCCTCATCAATTTTACACATGATGTGCAAGTTTGAACCTCCTACCTTTCAAGGTCAGGTCACCAGGTCACTTTGAATGACCCAACCTCAAGTCACTTTTTTGCAACTTTGTCACCGTGCCAGAGCTACAGTAGATGTCGGAGGCCTTTGAAAGTCGCAGGATGTTATTAGGTCATTAGTAGCTACAATTTGTATATCTCGGAATTTTGATATCGGTGACCTAAGGTCAGGTCAATTTCGCGACCTCCCCATTATAAGTCAATGGGGGAAAAATCAACTCCCTGTTTTTACCACTAAAACGTGTCGGAATGGCCCCATATACCATACATGACTTCATATACGATCAACCTTCACTACCTTGAGGTCTGTTTTGCTGTTGGGCAGCTGTGAGGTCATGTGACGTCATCAAAGGTCACCAAAGGTTTTTGGCCAATAACTCCGTACAGGAACAAGATACAGACGCGTGGATGGTCTCATTGTGTTCAGCTCGTCAAGACGCATTGAATGATATACATGATGACCTCGAGGTCACGTGACCTGAAGTCAACCTTTGACCTTGACCTTTCGAGGTCAACATATATATCATTCGATGCGGATTGACGAGAGGATCACGATGCTGCACTTAGTTTGTTCCTATCTTGACTAATTCGAAAGTTATTCGAGAAAAACTCTCTCCATATTCAGCGCCGCCATTTTGACTTTTTCGACCCCTGTGACGTCATCTTTGACCTGACCTGAAAATGACCTTAGTAAAAATTGTAGATCTTGACCGTGCGTATCCGATGCCGTTTACCGCTTGTCGCTATCTTGCTTCGTTCTCGAGATCTCAGGGGGGGGGCGGTCATCCGCCCCCCCGTCGGTGCGAAGTTGGCGCAGACCCCCGTCGGTGCACCGACGCGTCGGTGCGCGGGTTAAAAGGCATTTTATCGAAAATCATCGCTAAAGCGTCGGTTGCCTAGTACAGATGTTGCTAAAAGACGTCACTGATACCAGGTCAGGTCACAGAGGTCAGGTCACCAAGTGTCTACACATGAACCCAACTTTACTAGGGCCGTGTGTTCATGCTTTGTGACCAATTTTTCATTTCCAACTCAAGGTTTTTGGTTAGACGACCATGAGGTACGATTTAGGTTACTTTTTGGTGGAGGTTAGGTCAAGGTCTGGTAAAAAGGTCAAATTTCGAAGTTGATACTTTTGCATAAAAAGGGTACCTTTTTCGATGTACCTCATCACGGGGAATCCAATCGGTCGAAAAACGTCCTCAATTTTGCGACCGATACCCCCGAACCCGATTACGACACGCTGACGAAGTTGTGACTCATGGGTGTAGGAGCGCCAAAAATATTGGTGAAGGATGCCACCTGAACCTTATGAAAAGGGACAGGACCGTGCCAACCAACACGCACAGTGCAAGCGGGGGGGGGGGGGGGGCGAATATCGCCAACCCCTTGTTTTTCGCAGATATCTTACGCCCTTATCATCCCATTAACGTCAAATTTTCAATGCCTGCCTAAAACTGAATTATGCATCTTGCCATGACAGCAAGATGTAAACGGGCTTCGGCTAAGGTATTTTGACTACTGGGGCAAATGGTCAAAGTGTGTTAACCCGCGCCCTGCTGGGAGGGGGGGGGGTTGAACACCCCCCCCCCTGCGGTTTTTCGCGGATATCTGACAACCGGCGGCACCATATATCATCTATCAATTTTATGCATTTTGTGAAAATTTCAGACCAGGGTCCTTCAAGGTCAGGTCACCAGGTCGCTACAAGTGACCTCACCTCATAAACACATCATAAAATGTTTCAATGTATGCCATAGCTACACCAAGTGACGGATCGCTTTGAAGCTTTCAGCAATTGATAAGTGCAACAGTATGTACAAAATTCGGAATTTTCATATCGGTGACCTTAGGTCGGGTCAATTTTGCGACCTCTCTAGGTATTATAAGTCAATGGGAGAAAATTCAAAACCGTCTTTTTCGGACGAAAGTCATTCTAAACACTCTCAAACATTAAATTACAAGTAACTTTGACACACTGAACATGAAAACGGCACCCGTGACCCCTGTTTATGCCCCTAAGGTCATCTCAGGTCACGAATGGTATCTAACAGTTTTTTTGCGACTAACTTTTGAAAGAGGCATGCTAGAGCGATGAAAACGCCTTATATATGTTCAGCTCGACGATACAGATCCACTAATATGCAACATGACAATGTCCGGTCAGGTCATGACCTTGACCTGAGGTCAAATTTTCAAGTTGACCTTTCAATGTCAAGTTATAGTTCATTCGATGCGTCTTGACGAGAGGAACACGATGCCGGTAATAGTAAGCTCGTACAAGGCTTGTGTCAAAAGTTATTGCAGAAAAACTGTTTCCAAAAAAAATCGACTATTTTTGCAGTTTTTGCCCCCTGCAAGCAAAACCGTTGACGTTAGGTCAAATCTGAGGGAATTTTGGCGAAATTTTGGCGAAAAAAGGCGAAATTTTGCCTTCAATGACCTCTGGTGACCTGACCTTTGACCTGACCAAAAAAGTGACCGAAGTGGTTTCGTCATTATTTTTGGCGCTCTTTCGAACGCCGCCTTCTGCGTATCGCTACGTGGCCCAGGAGCCGAGTTAGAAGGGGGGGGGTGTTCAAACACCCCCCCCCCCCAGCAGGGCGTGGAAATCCAGGACCCCCAGCCGGGCGCGGGTTAAAAAACAGACATTTGATCAACCGTCGAATCCAGTAGTTCTAAGCATAGGTAGGTGAAGACCCTCCCTTGCATTGTCCAAGATTGGTGAAGGATCCTTCACCAATCTGAAACTTTGGTGAAAGGTATCCTTCACCAAAGAGATACGTTGCTACACCTATAAGTTGTGTGATAAAATTCGAAAGCTCCGACCCGAACGATTTCTTGGGGGATTTAAGTCCGGATGAACTTCAATCATAATTACATTATAAAGGGGATTTTTACTAGGGGATCCCAATGCGGGTTCGGCCCAATGCGGTTCGACTGAGTGCCTGACATCTGGTCCTTTCCGCCCGGCCTGACCGGCGCGGCGGACCCGTGCCACTCCTCCCCGAACTCGCGGGGCGCGGATGGGGAGGGGCGGCCCGGCAGTCGAGCCCCTCTGCGCTAACAGATGGATGGACAGGGGAAATGTGATACTTGTCCTATGACAACAAATCGGCGTTCAGCGCTAGGGCCATCTACTGGTCTAGAAACGTATCTCTATGTCGGCAAGATCCTCGCCAGGTGGTGTAAGGGTCGCGTGAAACGCACCCTTAAAAGGCATGCTTCTGCTTGGGCATTTAACGCAATGATTGTTCTGATCTTTCTCGCGAGAATCGTGCTTTATCATCAGTCGAACCTCCCCCGAGGCAATGGATTGTGCACCACTGCGCCAGTATCAGTAGCGGCGGAACACCTTCAATTAACGGGGGCCCGTGCCGACTTTTGGTCCCATTCTTTCCATGCAACGCCCATAGGGCTAATGTTAAAATGTCAAAATCAAAGGGGGCACGGTGCCCCGGTGCCCTCCCCGTTCCGCCGCCTATGGCCAGTAGGTATTGTTTCACTGGTCATTGCAATGGTTGGATATATTTAACAGCAGACAACTTCGAACAAGGAGTCTCCTCCGTCGCCCGCTGCGATCTTTCACCGCCGGGGGAGGAGGGCGGGAAGCGCAAACACCATATACCTATTTGGGGTCGGTCAGAGGGGTGCGCGAGACCCGGCTCCAGTCGCCGGGAGTGTCCAGTCTCGCGTGTGTCGCCGCGTCGCTTCCATCGGCCGAAGCGTTGGTGTCACGTACCCTCGTCCCTCACGTACCCGTGCCGTGAGGTTTTCCTGTCGGCGGTTGGACATTTTTTATGAGTTCAAAATTGTATTTGTGACCTGCAGTAACACGCTTCAGAGGCACAATGTTGCTTATATTTCGCGCTGGTATCCTAGGCGTAACCTTCGAAAAGTGAACAAAAAGGTGGGCAGCGAGTCCTGAGGAAAGCTGTGTGAGGGTAACTAGCTATGCCTGCACAAATTGTTTCTACAAGTTTCGCCACCGGTCTAGATCTGCTGATGAGAGAGACCAGTCGTCAGCAGAGCGGCAGGAGGACGTAACGGTGGACGAGGACGTAACGGCGGCAGGAGGACGTAACGGTGGACGAGGACGTAACGGTGGACGAGGACGTAATGACGGCAGGAGGACGTAACGGTGGACGAGGACGTAACGGCGGCAGGAGGACGTAACGGCGGCAGGAGGACGTAACGGTGGAGCGCAGCACCACTTCCGAGTCACAGTCGTCCTCAACGATTCAAACAAGTCGCCAAGATGTGGGCAAGTCACCCATCAAGGCGGGGCGAGTCATCTGAGACTCGTTCTTCACACCGCGTGTATCACTGAGGTTTGTTTGAAAGCACTTCCTCGAACAAGGTGTACCTATGTATGTTGTGTTTGTGCGAGTGTGTGTATATGGGTGTGTATTTTATTTGTGCTTTTTAAATAAAAAATGACGTTGTTTTATGACGTTTTGTTTTCTTTTTATTGTGTTCTGATCATTGGACTTCCCAAACAAATAAAATACGCCACCTTCAAAGACCACAATGCTGTGTTAGGTCACTGACCTAATGTGGCCTTGACCCGGCCCATACCTACTCAAAAACATTACCAATGTATTCTCCGTGAAGTTAGCTTTCATATGACACCCTTATTGCCTATGATTCACGACGTTCTGGGCAGATGTCATTTTCATGTCAGGTCATGACCATATTGTTGACCTTAGTTTGAGGTCAACGGGTCAGATATACCAACCAAATCACATACCACTATTGAGAGCATGGATAAGACATATCTGAGGAAAAAAACAGAATTTTTAAAATAGGACAAATTTGAAAGGTCACGGGGTAAAGAAAAGGTCACAAGGTCATGAGGTCAAAAATAACCTTAGGGGTTTAAGTGTTATTTTTGCTAGATGCACCAGGCTATGCGCTTATTTTTTCATGAATAACTTTTCTTGATCCGGTGAACCGTTGCAGAGATAAAAAATACTTTATATTTCAATATTCCGGAAAACCTACAAATTTGGATGACCCATATCTCATGACCCCTGTGACATTGGGACTAAAAATTCACTGGGACGAAGTAGTGCCCATAGGTCAGCTTGCATGCCTAATTTGAGCAAAATTGGAGAAGTCATGGTGAACAATTGGAAAAAATAGGTGATTTGTCGTGGGACTGCCCAAAAGTATCAGAGGGCTTCATTAGGCACAGGGACAAGGAAAATCAGCGGGAACGCTTGATCCGTTTCTAGTGACACACCCTACTATATGTATGTAGTCTCATCACCAGGAGTCCAAGGCTCTACCAACTGAGCTATGAGACAGGCTACGGGACAGATATATTTTTTCATGTTGCATGCTTCGCTACTTGAATTACTGATACAAGCCCAGCGTTCCCAGTCATCCACTTTATCCACGTTCCCACAGCGGATGAGATGAACCACGGTCCGTTATACAGGAGAGAAGTTGGACCGTGCAGTCAGGTGGTTGGCTGGCCCCTCATCAGCGGTACAGGGCTGCCGCTCCTCATCAGCAGTACAGGACTGCCGCTCCTCCGTCGCTGTCCGCCGATCCCAGCTGAAAAGACCAACAGTGTATATGTCGTTAGCATCGAGTGAAATCAGGCATTCAATGAAATTTCTAGGCATTACGTGGACTGCCGACAAAGACCGAAATTTTCGTAGAAATACGTGCACTACTACGAATGCCTAACAATGTTTGGCATTCCATGAAATGTCAGGCGGAGGCCAGGCATTCGCTGAAACATGACAAAATTAACCCTCGCCGGACCTATTGGTTTTCTACATACGCGCCGGCCGAGGGGGGGGGGGTTACGGTCCCCCTCGCCGTTTCGCCCCTGGTGGAGCTAGCGCGTCGCGGAAAAATCGAGCGTGTGCGTCGTTACGAGACGCAGAGATTGGGTTTCGGAGTCAATACCTCGGAAACACTATCCGCCTAATGACGTCGTGATTCAGTCACTTGACCTGACTTGAGACGCATCGACTGGTGTGCCGTTACGAGACGCAGCGACTGGTACCCAATTTTAAGGTCTCAGGTCAACCGGCGACCTCTGAGATCAGGTCAAGTGCCTAAGGTACGAGTTCGGTTTTTAACAAACAACTTGAAAAACAACGGCTGCAGAGCCGCGATTTGGGCATTATCGTGTTCACCTCGCTCTGGCGCGTCGAATAATACACATTTTGTTTGCGTGAGGTCAACATAAGATGTTGACCTCGGGGCACGGACAGGTCAGCCCACCAGGTCACGAAGCGGGTCAAAGGAGGTCATGTTGCATATCATTCGATTTTGCAGGTCTTCCCGAGTCCATTGGTGGCTTTCCCGACTCCCTAGCTCTATTTGATCAGGAGTTATTGACGAAAAAGACTTATAACCCTAGTGACGTCATAAATGACGTCACGCAAGGTCAACAATGCAAAATTGAAGCATCGACTCTTGCAAGGAGTCCATGAAATCACTATTCTGTGTGGTTGAGATAGTTTGAGATAGTTTCCGGCGCCAAAATAGCAGTTTTCATGTTTTCCCCATTGACTTATAATGGTGACGTCACGTGACCAACCCAGGGGCGTAACCACGCTAGAAAAAATAGTGCGGACAAACTCGTAGGGGGCGCCATCCTTCAAGGGGGGCGCCATCCTTAGAGTGGGCGCCATCACCTATAAGGGAAATGGGTGCGAAAGAGAGGCGCCTTCATGTGGAAGCGGGGCAGTGGCGTAGCCAGGGGGCCAGAGTGAACTTTTCCCCCTTCAAGTTCACCCGCGACCTGGTGGGGGGGGGCTATTTTTTGCCCCCCCCCCCCCTCCAGACTTTTCGATATATCTCCAGAACCGCTGCGCCGACCGTCACCAAACTTTCAGTACCCTCCCGGACATCAATTTTACTACACATTGTGACCAAAAATGTTTCCAAAGGCTATGATAGGTTGGCTGGAAATGACGTCAGAGTGACGTCATGTTCTGCCGTTTTCGACCCAAAAAAGGGTGTCGCGGGAAGAGCTGTCAGGCCTATAGCTTTGCAAATACAGAAAAATAATATAGACATAAAATTTGTAGAATGGACAGGGCTACAAAACTGCTATCTCGGATTTTTGAAATTTTTGGATTTTGACCCCCAAAAATCAAAAAATAGATTTTTTGGATATAATAATCGAAAAATCCAAAAAGTTTTTTGAATTTCGCAAAAACCGGAACATATGTGATAGTCCTTACCGCCTTCCATCCACATACCAAATTTGAGATTGATACCTCTTTTTTTGGCGAAGTTATGGCGAAAAAACTGTTCAAAATTGACGACGTCAAATTTTCAAACTCAATTTTTAGCAATTCTAGACCCCGTAGCGCAAAACAAAGACCACCATTAGACTCCCCGTGACGAGCTGCATCGAATCAATGCCCATTTTATGCAAAACTATCAACTTTAAAATTTGACCTTTTTGGCCTGACCTTGACCTGACCTTGACCTGACCTTTACCAGAAAGTGACCTAAGCCGTACCTGATAGTCTTATAACCAACACCATTGAGTTGGAAATGAAAAATTGGCCATAAAACATGTATCACACAACCTTAGTAAAGTTAGGCTCATGTGACCTGACCTGTGACCCTTGGTGACCTGACCTGTGACCTGACCTGGTATTGCCAGTGACCTCTAATAGCAACATATCTACTAGGCAACTGACACCCTACCGCTGATTCTCGACAAAATGCGTTTTCCTCGGTGTATAGCGCATTCCCTAGAAGACCCGAGCGTGTCGTTGTCGTTTGGCTGCTGCAGATGGCGGGACCGTCGGAGGAGGACTGGAGAGATGGCCGCTGGAGCCGCGGACGGGCTCGTTCGCTCGTTCCTGCGCTCTGTGGCACGTCCCTGCTCAAGCAGGAGCTGCGTAAGGGTTTCTCCGGTGGCGGCTGTCCTCTCGGCGCTGATAGTCGTCTTCCTCGTCCTGGCGCGGGGGAGCTGCGGCGTGCACGGACCGGACACAGCCGTCGCTCCCGGTGCCCGCCCGCCTGCAAGAAGGCCGGTGCTGGAGAGCTGGCCTCCCGTCTCTCCGGGACGGTGCCGGCCTGTGAAGCCGACCGCCTGCTGCTGGCTGCTTGTCAGCTGCCTCATCTCGGGTGACATTGAGGTGAACCCGGGGCCGGTGGACAGGCTGCGGACACTGCGCATATTTCAGCAGAATGTGTGCAGTGTGAAAAACAAATTGGGAACGCTCCGCTCACAGGCTGGTGAGCTAGAAGCCTATGATGCAATTGCTCTGACGGAAACGTGGTTGGGACCACACGTCTCTGACTCCGAGTTACAGCTGGGACTGTCCGGCCACGTCTGGTTCCGGAAGGATCGGGACGGCAGAGGAGGAGGCGTCGCCTGTGCAGTGAGGGCGAGTCTGTCCCCCGTCCACCGGCCAGACCTCGAGCCGGACTGTGAGGTGCTGGCGGTGCAGATCAGTCCCACGCACAAGGGGGAAAAGCTCAAATTATTGAGCGCTCAAAAAATTGAGCGGGCCCCATTATGAAGGAATAGGCGAAACGATGGTATTTTACAATGCCTCTAGCGTCACACTACGGCAAATATCGTATCCAAATAAGGTATCAATGGCAAGAGAGAGCAACAAGGTTTCTTCTCGAACACTCGCCGTGATAATTTATATCGGTGTTTTTGGAAAGAAAATGCCCTAAAGACGCTCAACTTTTTGAGCGCCACTTGTCGTTCGGGACCGCGATACTCAATAAATTGAGCGCCACGACAGACGACAGTCAGCTGGCGCTCAAAAAATTGATTGCCGGCCAGCATCTACACTCAATTTTTTGAGCGTTCTCCGTGACAGGTGAAGCCGGTACTGGCTGCCATTTTTGATGTTATGTTCGTTGAAATACGTTAAACTGAGTTGAAACAGAAATGCAGGAAGTTGAATGCTACGTGGTACCTAAACTTTTCACAAACCCATGGCATCATGTCACATTTCCCGCTAGTAGTTTCATCGGTCTGGGAGAAGGGAATACGTGAATACAGAGATATCCACCCACCCTTGAATATTGGAGAATTATAGCAGGAAAAACTGTATTGCCACGGTTACAACTTACAAGGCCATCGGCCGCAAACAAACAAAAATACTATACAATGTGGGTTAGATTCACAAACATCATCAAGTGTGGAACACAGAGACGAGCAAAACAACATCACATTATCGCATGCCAGCCCGACCACATTGGAACCGGGTCCGGGTGACCTGCGACCGGAACCTGCGTCTTACCAGCATACATCACAAAAGCAGGAGGCAGTGTCGTACTGCTTTGATCCAAAATATGCCATATAACAAATGATATAAATGACCTAAGCTCGGACTAAGCTTATCATTATCAAATCCTTAACATGTAAAAGACGAATGGAAACATCGAGTCTCAGACCAGCAGTAGCAACGATCACAGTAGCAACATCACAAAGAACACGCGGCATTATCAGACAGCCGTTTTGTTATCGGGCTACAGGCGGCGACGGCGTGGTTGCAGACCAGCTGCGAGGTAGCGGCGTGCGGGCAAAAGGCGCGGGCACACCTTCATGTGGCCGTGCGGACAGTGCGCGGTCGGCGTCGCATAGTGGGCGGCATTGGGCTGTCCCGGGCCGTCGAAGCCGCACAGGTTGTCGGCGCATGTGGGCGCGCGCGGTCACGACGGCCAGCTGCTCACCGCCAGCACAGACTGCGCAGCGTCGCCGCTCCGCCGGCCAGAACACGCAGACAACCCTTCTTGCAGTCGCACAACACGTCGCCAAACTCATTCACCTGCTCCACCATGTTGTTGATGTCACCGAGTCGTTCGAGTTGTGGCTCGTGCCGTCGAGCATGACCTGCCCGATCGGACACGGGTCAGCGGCTTCTGCTCCAGCGAAGTCTTCATCTTAGTGACGTCTTGCTGATCTCCACAAAGGCTGAGCAGATGACCTTACCCACAGAGACGGCCGACGTCCTCGCCAGCGACCGCTTGGTTGTGCAGACCTGCCAGAAAAAGAAAAGCTGTTTGGTGATCTCAAACGATTTTTTTCTTTATGCAGTGGAACAAAACGGAAAATATGTCATACAACAGGAACTAAAAAAAAGATACAGCCTAGGTCGTCTAAGAAATGGGTGCAACATTGATAAAATTCTTCATTGAATGAATTCTGCAAATGCTTTTGATAAAATGTGTGGTGATTATAAGGAGACCACTTTACTATAAAATTGCTCAGGATTCCCTATCTGGACCTGTCAAAAAATCCTGACTGCACACCAACAATGAGCATTAAATCCAAAACCTCTACCAGGTACCTAGGGATAATTAAATTCTGATTCAGGAAAATATTTCACATCATACAAATAAAAACCTTTACTATATTGAAACTGAAAATGTGATGCTGAATGCTGATCCAGTGACCTAAGGGTCTCAATATATAATAATGAATTAATCGATTATAAATTTGGTGGTGACTGCCGACTGGCGTCTGGCGGCCTAGACCTTGAGGCTTGAAAGTGGCCTTCCTTTTCCGTTGACCCCGATCCTCCAGATGGAAATGATATAAAGGATCATTTTTATCTTATTTCATATGAGCGAGCCAGTCAGCAAAGTGGCTATCCTGTTTCAGCATTCACCCACACAAAAGTTGACTGTCAAGTGTTAGTCTGTCATGCTGTCAGTGTTGTGAAGTAATGAAGGAGTTGAGTTTTGTTGATTATAAATTGTGATGTTATGTAAAGGACTGGAAAATGAATGTGAAAACTATGGAAACATATTGGCAGAGTATTGTCACTTACTATCAGGACATATGGATAGAGAATATATTCAAATTAATAAGAAATGCCAAATATCAAGGTACTCAATCACTGATAGCAGTGGACTATCATATGATTTAATGTCAATTATATGAAAGTTAAGACTGAAACTACCTTTTATCTCATCATAACTAATGAAAAATTGTGTGAAGAAAACATTCACAGCCTCTTTGAAGCACTTAGGCCGCTAAAAAACAAAATTTTCACGTAAATATGTTGTGTCTCCTTCCTTCAAAACATCATATCGGATGGCGCCACTTTCGTCGACAGTTACTTATCTGCACGCAAATCGAGGAAAACGTGAATTGATTGACGTTTACGTGTTTCCAAATTAAAAATCACAACATATTCAAACTTTTCAGTGTACCTTTTAACATCTAAGTACAACTAAAACGATAAAAACTTACCCTCAACACAAGGACGACGACAACTACGCGACCGGAGACGTCGCGACGAAATAAACAAACGGCGCCGCCAAATGAAAAATATTCTCCGATATGGGTAATGTGAAATTGAATCGCAATCATTTTGGGTAGTATGAAAAATGCTCTTTCCAACAGAACCCTAGTAAAAAACGTGAATGGACAAAAAATAACTTTTATTTCGACACAAATATTGGCCTGTTTTTAAGTCATCCTGGTATGCCGTAAGATTTCGACCTAGAAATTGGTGTTCCCCCAATCATTGAAGCTTGAGCAGTGAAAAATATGAAAGCCTAATCTGTTTTGCATCATTAGTGATTCTCCTAGGGTGTTGCCATTTCTCCCTAGGTGTTGCGAGTTGCTTTTGCAAAACGTGCTCCTGAAACGGCTCAATTTTTTGAGCCCTCAGCATTACGCCTATGGGAGCCTCTGACGTCACACGCTCAATATTTTGAGCGCTCAATAATTTGAGCTTTTCCCCCTTGTGCGTGGGACTGAGATCGGCGCCACCCGCCCAGCCATCATCGCCGTCTGCTACCGTCCGCCCGACGTCGATGCCGACGTGGACCGGATCTGCGACTTCCTCGCCGTGCTGAGGACCGCTGGTCTGCCGTTTCTGCTCGTCGGTGACCTCAACCTGCCAGAGATTGCGTGGCGGCGTGATGAAGAACCAGTGATTCTCCGCCGCACCGCCAGGGCTATCAGGTTCGCCGATGCCGTCGCTGAGTGTGAAGCGTGGCAATCGGTGACGTCACCGACAAGGGGAGAGAACACTCTGGACCTTGCGGTCTCGCACGGCGCGACCGCCGTCTCCGAAGTCCGTGACAAGGTGTTCGCGTCGGATCACCTGGTGGTTGTGACCTCATTTGAAATGAGATGTGGCCTGTCACCTCGTGCCACCCGCTCTAAAGTGTATAATTATAAGGACGCTGATTTTACTGGTCTGCGTAGAGCTCTTAGTCTGATGCCATGGAATATTTTAGACTGTTTGGATGTTGATAGCGCCGTTGATGTGTTTTATGACCTTGTATTTGCGGCTATCACTGATCATGTGCCTCTGATCGAACTGCGCCAGAGGTATCCCCCGTGGTTCGACCGATCTGTACGCGCTCTGCTCCGGGATAAAGAGATAGCTCACAAACGTAAGAAGCTGAACCCGACAGCTGAGAACGTCGCTGCTCATGCTCAGGCTAGATCCGACTTTAAGCACCAGTCAGACCTCAAGTATAGGGAATATCTGCTTGGCTTAGTACGCGACTTTAAAGACAATCCAAAACGCTACTGGTCGTTCATAAAATCACTGAAATCATCTTCACATGTTTCACCGGTGCTAGTATCAGACGGCTCTGTTTTTAAAGGCGATGAACAACGCGCAAACTGTCTGAACGCATGTTTCGCTGTAAAGTTTTGTGACCCCCGTGTCGACGCACTGCCTATTCCGCCGGAGCTGAACGCTCCTGGACTGGACGAGTTCACTGTCCCACGAGGGCGGATAGCTACGCTCCTGCGAGAGCTGAGCTCACACAAGGCGTGCGGCCCCGATGGGCTCAGTGCTAGAATTTTGCACGAGTGTGCGGTGGAATTGGCAACCCCTCTGGAGATCATTTGTTCTGTTTCTGTCAGGTCAGGGGTATTTCCTGCGGCCTGGAAACAGGCTAACGTGATTCCCGTCTATAAGAAGGGCTCCAGAAAGAGTCCCGACAACTATAGGCCTGTGTCGCTGTTACCGATCTGTGGAAAGATTTTGGAAAAGGTGGTTTCGGAGAGCTTGTTACCCGCCTGCTTACCTGCCCTGCCATCCTCCCAACACGGCTTCCTTCCAAACCGATCCTGCGTCTCCAACCTATCCTGTTTCCTTGATCACTGCTGGTCCTCGATTGCGAGAGGAAAGCAGACTGACGCAGTCTATACTGACTACTCTTCAGCTTTCACAAGCGTGAACCACACCCTTCTCCTGCACAAGCTGCATCACTCCTTTGGCATATCTGGTGTCGCCTATGACTGGCTCTGCTCCTATCTCAGGAACCGGACACAGCGAGTAGTCCTCAATGGGAAACGCTCACAGTGGATTCCTGTCCAGTCGGGCGTCCCAGAGGGCAGCATCCTGGGCCCCTTACTGTTTGCGTGCTATGTGGCCGATATACCTCACCACATTGAGACCAACTGCATTGCTTATGCTGATGATCTCAAGCTTTACCACCGCATCAGCAGTCCCGCCGATGTCCTTTCCCTGCAGGCTGACCTTGACCGCCTCCACCTCTGGTCGAACACGTGGAGACTTCGTCTTAACCCATCTAAGTGTAAATTCATTTCTTTTACCCTTCGTACGTCACCTGTTGACGCTGTGTACAACTTGGATGGCCATTCGCTTGAAAGGTGTAGTCAGATCCGTGATCTAGGCGTAATATTAGACTCCAAGCTCACGTTTTGGCATCATGTCGATTACACCATGTCAAAGGCTAATCGGATGCTTGGGCTTCTCATGAGGAGCATGCAGATGCCGGACTGTCCTCGTGCGGCACGCTTTGAGTACAAAGCGATGTTGAGCGTTTTTAACGCGCATGTCAGGTCCGTCCTCCAGTACGGTAGCGTGGTTTGGAGTGGGGCCGCCGTAACCCATCTTGCACGATTGGAACGGCTACAGCACCGCTTCCTTATGTGGCTAGCGGCGAAGACCCAGATACGCTGTCCCTCTCTAGACTATCGTGCCTTACTGCAGCATTTTAACACTGATTCCATTAAAGCTCGCCTCGTTCATGCCGATATCATGTTATTGTACAATGTGCTTCACCATCGTATTGACAGTGCTCACCTGGTCTCCATGTTTGGTTTGAGTGTACCGGGGAGGCGCAACCGTCGCACCAGCCTTTTTCACATTCCATTCGGGAGAGTGAGCACTGTTAAGAACAGCTTGACCGCGCGCATCCCTCTTGTGTGCAACGAATTCCTGACGCATAGTCCCTCCGTAGACTTTTACCACCCGTCTGCATCATTTCGGAGTGAGGCTTTGACGTACGCCCGTACTCTGGGCAGCTACATTGGCTGATTGAATACCTAAACTACAGCCTCTGTTTTCAGTTTTATGCATGTGTTCGTGCATTTTGTCGATTGCCTCTTTAGTTATGTGACTGCATCCGTAAGTGGGCTCTTTGTGCCTGTGGGTGTCTTGGTGATAATAAACAAATAAACAGACCCGTGAACGGTGAAACATTTCATCTTTGACCTGACCTGTGACGTCATCGGTGACCCCGAGGTCAATGAAATTTGGTTTCCTTCGACAAATTTGACAGGCCTTTCGAACGCCGTTTGAATTTTGCGGATCCGTCCAGTAGTTTCGGAGATACGAGGGGGGGGCAAAAAATAGCCCCCCACCAGGTCGCGTTATAAACAGACCCCACCAGGGCGCGGGTTCAGGGGGCCGGGCCCGAGGTGCCCTGCGACGCCAGTTGGCTGCTGAGGGTCCACGCTGGCCATATTTCAATTCAGAAGGGCCCCACGGGGCTCGCAAGAGCACCTCATGGGCAAGTAAGTGGCCAAACTAATCTCCAAAAGGGACCCACGCCGGCTTCTGAAGGCCCCTTGCCGGCCTTGAGCCAGGGTCCCTTACCAGACTCTGAGGACCCTTGCCGGCTAATGAGGGAACAGCAGCGTCTAAAGACCCCACATCCGCCTGTGATGGCCTCACATCGGTTTAGCTGAGGGCCCCATAACAGTGAATGTGAGGGCCGTCACCGGCGTCTCTAAAGGCCCACACCGACGTCTCTGGGGGTCCCATGGCCCACACACCCAGCTCTGAGGGCGTACACCAGCGCCTCTCAAGAGGCCCCACATCAGCAACTCTGAGGGTCCCACGCTGGTGCCTCTCAAGGTCTCAGCGGGTTCTGACAGTACCATGCCGGTCTCTAAGGACCCTACAGGGCTCCTTGAGGCATCGCCGACCTTGTTGTTGGCATATGAATGGTCTGCAACAGCAGCTCTAAAGGCCCCACATACGCCTATGATGGCCCTTACCTAATGTTTAAGAGCCCCACCACGGCGCCTGTGAGGACCCTCACCAGCGACTGTGAAAAACCCCATACCGGCACCACTGAGGGTTGTTCCACACCAGAGCCTCTTAACGTCTTATATGGGCAGCTCTGAGGGCCCAATTAAAACCGGTGCCGTTGGGGACCTCACACCTGCGCATTGGACGGCCACCCATCGGTGACTTTTGAGGGCCCAACACCGACCACTCTGAGGGCCCCACCGGTGTTGAGAGTACCGTGCTGGTCTCTGAGGACCCCACAGGATTTCTGAAGGTGCCCTGAAAGTGGGGCGCCTGTGAACCTCATAGGAGCGCCTGCATACAAAGACAGGGCGCAATGCGCATACATTCGAAAGAGGGGCGCTTGCGTGCGAAAGAGGGGAACTTACCAGACTTGTGACAGCTCAAAAAAAAGTGAGCTCGCTCAGCTCAACTCCGTCTTATCCGCTCCCGCTCAGCTCCCGCTCAGTTTAACGCGGCTCAGCTCAGCTCACGTTCCGCTCAAACCGGCTGCGCTCCGCTCACGCTCAGCTCAGCTCAGCTCAGTTTCCGCTCAGCTCAGCTCAGCTCAGTTTCCGCTCAGCTCAGCTCAGCTCAGTTTCCGCTCAGCTCAGCTCAGTTTCCGCTCAGCTCAGCTCAGCTCAGTTTCCGCTCAGCTCAGTTCAGTTTCCGCTCAGCTCAGTTTCCGCTCAGCTCAGCTCAGTTTCCGCTCAGCTCAGTTCAGCTCAGCTCAGTTTCCGCTCAGCTAAGCTCAGCTCAACTCAGTTCCCGTTCAGCTCAGCTCAGTTTCCGCTCAGTTAACCCGCGCGGGGCTGGGGTCTCCAGCCGAACGCGCGGGGCTGGGGGGGGGGGTAAATTTTACCCCCCCCTGTTATCTCCCGAACTAATGGTCCGATTTGGAAAATTCAAACGCCAATCGAAAGCTCTCATCACGAACTACTAAAAACATGTACTTAATTTAAAGTTTGAGGTCAAGGTCAAGGTCAGGTCAAGGGTACAAATTGCAAGTTTCTACAGTATCGGCCTTGCACCGTAGTTGCCGAAGAATGGAGTCATGGACTGAGACTGATCGCCCAAAACGTGTTCTTAGGCTACCAAGACAATATTAGTTGCATACAATATCATTCAGAGGTCAAGGTCAAGGTCAGGTCAGTCAGGTCAGGTCACCAAAAAACAAAATATAGAAAAGGGCATGTGCGACACATGTTTTATGGGTCATTTTACTCATAGAATTCAATAGGCACACTCAATAAGTGATATGGACCACCTCTGGATGAATTTCAGGTCGAGGTCAGGTCAAGGTCAGGTCAAGTGAGGTCAAATTTTGAAGTTGGTTGTTAAGGCCTAAAAAGGTGTCTATCTGATGCAGTTTTTCACGGCGAATCGAATTGTGCTATTTTTGTTTCCGTACGAGGTCTAGAACTTCCAAAAAAGTCATTTTTCAAAAATTTTGTGTGTCGTGACGTCATAAAATTTTGAATAACTCCCACATTTTTGAACCGATTCTTCTAAAATTTGGTATGTAGGTGCACATAGACCACTTCTCTGACATATATTCCGGTTTTTTTGATAGACTCAAAATTTTGGATTTTATGATGATTTTCCCAAAAAAATCAGTTTTTTGAAAAAAATTTAGGCCAAAATCCAAAATTTTCAAAAAACCGAGATAGCCATTTGATAGACAAAGTAAAATTACGTATAAACTTTTTGTTACGTCTTGATTCCTGTAAAAATGAAGATGTTAGCAGCGTTTGAATTTTTGCCGTTTTTGAGGCGAAAATGGCGAACATGACGTCACTAAAACGTCAATTTCTCAAAAATTTTCCGACGGATTTCACTCAAATTTTCAGGGAAGGTGTCAAATTGATGTAAGAAAAGGTACTGAAAGTTTGGCGGCGCTGCGCGCCGCCGTTTTTGAGATATCGCAAAAATTCGCGAGGGGGGGGGGGGGTAAAATTTACCCCCCCCAGCCCCGCGCGGGTTAAATTCAATGCCACCCATTGCCGAATGCCGAATGCCACCCATATCTCCGTAACGTGTCGGGGTCCGGCCAATGACGTCACGGCAATGCGTGTGCTGAATGGTCATGAACATCGAATCATCCGGACACAGGTCGGGACATCACGCTGTAGTGGATAAGGATGCCAACCGAACGGCTTACAACGGTGCGAACGGGGTGCAATAGAGGAACGTAGCGATTTCCCGACCGATCGCTTCAGTTTGCGGTGTCGAACTACATGGCCTTTCACCTAGTGACGTCTTTGGTTTGTATATAATATTATTTCCAGTTTATCATGTTCTAGTGTTTATAGTGTATCAATATTCAATGCACATTGCATTCGGTTTTATATTTTTATCCGTTCTCATCATCTTCCAGTGTACCTACTAGAACTGGATCAGCTAAGCTAAATCAGCTCAGCTCGCTCAGCTCAGCTCAGCCCGCTCAGTTCAGCTCGCTCAGCTCAGCTCAGCTCAGCTCAATCAGCTCAGCTCAGCTCAATCAGCTCAGCTCAATCAGCTCAGCTCAGCTCAGCTCAATCAGCTCAGCTCAGCTCAGCTCAATCAGCTCAGCTCAGCTCAATCAGCTCAGCTCAGCTCAGCTCAGCTCAGCTCAGCTCAGCTCAAGCTCATTCAGCTCAGCTCAGCTCAAGCTCATTCAGCTCAGCTCAGCTCAAGCTCATTCAGCTCAGCTCAGCTCAAGCTCATTCAGCTCAGCTCAGACAGCAGCTCAGCTCAATGCATTACTGAGCCGGCTCAGCTCACAGCTCAACAATTTGGCAAAATGTTGAGCCGGCTCATGAGCTGAGCTGATTTTTGAGCCGGCTCAACTGAGCTGATCACAAGTCTGGAACTTACGAGACCTATAGTATAGTAGGGGCACCGATATGCAAAAGAGGGGCGCCCACGAAGGCCACAGACTGGCACCTCCATACGAAAGAAGGGCGCCTGCATGCCAAAGAGGGACACCTCTGAGGCCCATAGAAAGACGAACTCCTGTGAAGCCCAAGAAGCCCAAGTCTCAATGGAAAAGAGAGGCGCCTGTGAGGTCTATAGAGACGCCTTTGATGCATATAAGGACGTCTCCATGCGAAAGATGGGCGTCTGCTTGCATAAGAGGGGCGCATTGCATGCGGCCTGTGAGGCCTATAGGGGCGCCTCTGATGGCTTAACCCGGCGGCCGCTGGGCCTCCGCGCCACCCGCCGGCCGCTGGGGGGGGCATATAGTTGCCCCCCCCCCCTTTACTTCCGCGACGATATCGTCGCAACGCGAAGAGATAGAGAAGCGAAACTTTGCACACGTCTTTCTGAATACCTAGCCGAGGTTGTGTCCAAATTTGGTGTCGATCCCATTTGAAATGACGTCACAGTGACGTCATAAGTCAAATTATAGATTTGCGACTCTCAGTTTCCTCACGATACATCAGATGTATGGGACCGAATATAAAGAGCCGATTATTGGTCAGGAACTAGATGGAAGTGTGCTTAGATGTTTTAGGATGACAGCAGGTGCTGTCTAGTTCATTTACAGTTGAGTTTCATGCTCAGCGTCATCAGAAACGGTCCATATAGGAAAACGACAAAACTTTATGACGTCACTGTGACGTCATCTTTGGTGCTACAACCACCAAACTTTCTCAAAACATTGCCTAGGTATTCATTTGAAGCTATGCCAAGTTTCACGTTCGTAGCTCATCAGGTTTCGGAGATATTCCACAAAACGTAAAGGGGGGGGCAACTTTATGCCCCCCCCCAGCGGCTCGTGGGTTAACCCTCGCCGGCCGAGGGGGGGGGGGCGGGTGCCGCCCCCCCCCATAGGGTTTTTTTCGCGATAGCTCCGAACACGCTGGCGATAGAGAGCTGAAACTTGGCATACCTGACCTTTGATCCAAGCCGGATCTTTTGACACCAACCGCATTTTGGGTCAGGTCAGGTCACTGACCTATGACGTCATAAGTGAACCTCTGCACGGTCTTCAGATGTCGCAACTTCGCAACGCCCTCACTGCCAGAGGAGATGTCACAGGGAAATGAAACTTGCAGGATCTAGTATCCATTATGAGTCCCACAAAAATGAAAACTGCTATTCTGGCGCCGGGATCGATCTCCAACTACCTCAAGCACACAGAATCGTGATTTGATACACTCCTTGCAAGGTTAGATGCGTCACTTTGGCAATGTTGACCTTGCGTGACGTCATTTATGACGTCATCAAGGTCTTATTAGTTTTTCGTCAATAACTCTTGATCAAATTGAGCTAGCGAGTCGGGAAAGCCACCAATGGATTCAGGAGACCTGCCCAATCGAATGATATGCGACATGACCTCTTTCGACCAACTTTGTGACCTGGGGGTGCTGACCTGACCTTGACCTGAGGTCAACACCCCAAGTTGACCTGGCCCGGACAAAAAGTATAT